>NW_028135007.1:0-113000 GCF_964662115.1 Mustela nivalis
TGGAGAAACGTGCAGTCAGATGCCGTCTTCCACCAAGATGTGGCAGCATTGTGGGTGGCCGGGGTGTGCCGGGGAAAGAGTGGAGACAGTCCCCACTGTTCCCCATCCCAGTGCTCGGGCCTTGTGCAGGGATCCTGTTGCCTCCTCTCTCCTGTGGTGAAGGCACTGGCCTTGACCCCGAGTCTGCCCGAGCGCCGGAGCAAAAGGCAAAGCCTTACCTACGCCAGGAGATGGTAATAGGCATAGAGTGTCATGCTAGGCCACGCACGCTGCTGCAGGGTTGTGACTGTGTCTGCTTAGATCGGCTTAGCAAGGTGAACCCCGGGCGCGAACTTGGAGCCCGGGAAAACAAGGCACAAGAGGCACCAGCTCTCCCGCGGCTCATCTTTCCTGCCGCGACAGAGCAAACGACCAAAGCCTTGCTGAGGAAGCAGCAGCGAAGTGCGGTTTGCGCCAAGCTGAAAACCTCTGCGAAAGCATAGCAGTCGCTGGGAAATCAGAGTCGGTTCTGTGGGATGCTGCCTGCTGCTTGCCGGAGCTAGTCTCCACTGCACGGTGGAATAAACCCGCATGGAGTGAAATCCTCTTTGCCTGGGCTTCCGCTCTGCCTGAGAGAGAAGCGCGGTGGTGCCTGTGGAAAGAGCCTTAAGGAAAGGGACGCATCTGTCACTGCAGAGGGAAGGAAGCCGGGTTGCTAAGGAGACACGAGGGGAAGATTAGGGCAGGGGAAAGGGCTCCACTCTGAGGAAGGAGTCTGGGCAGAAAGCATGCCTGTCCTGAGCCTTTGGGCCCAAGGAGACAGCAGCTCCTTGGCCACCTGACCGTTTTGGAGCCATGGGCTTGCCACCAGGCGCCTACCCTAAACTCGAGAAACAACTCCCAGAAAGACCTGGCCATCAGATGCCATCTTTCTCCGGGATGTAGAAGCTTGGAGGAGGCCCGGGTTTTAAGGGGAAGGAGTGTTGACAGTCCCCCAAAGCTCCCTATTCAGTGCACGGGCGGTGTGCAGGGATCCTGTCACCTCTCCTTTCCTGTGGGGAAAGCACAGGCCTAGTCCGCGAGTCGGCCTGAGCGCCAGAGTAAAAGGCCAAGCGATGCCTACACCGGGAGATGGTAGTGTGCATGGAATGCCATCCTAGGCTAAGCGAGCTACTGCACGGTTGTGACTGTGTCTGCTTAGTTCGGCCTGTCAGGGTGAACCCAGGACGCGAACATGGAGCCAGGGAAAGCAAGGCCCAAGAGGCACCAGCTCTCCCGCAGCTCTTCTTCCCTGACGCGACAGAAGCCTTGCTGAGGAAGCAGTGGCGAAGGGCTGTTTGCTCCAAACCAAAGCCTCTGCGAAAGGACAGCATTCCCCGAGAAATGTTTTGGGGGCTGCTGCTGCGTGCCTGAGCCCAGTCTCGCGGTGGGAGAAACCGCATACAGCGAAATCCCCTTTGCCTGAGCATCTCCCCTTGGAAAGCACAGCATTCGTTGGGAAATCAGAGTTGGGTTTGGGGATGCTGCTGCTGCTTGCCTAAGCGAGTCTCCGCAGCATGTTGGAAGATACCCGCATGGAGCGAAATCCTCTTTGCCCTAGCATCCTTTCTGCCTGAGAGAGAAGCATGGTTGCTCACGTCTGTCACCACGCTCCCCAGGAGCAAGTGTGGGGAAGGCACAGCACGCCGCCCCCGGGGAAGAGAAAGATCCCTTGGCCTTGGGGTCGGGAAACGCTCGGGAAGCAGAATAGCCTGCCGAGGCATGAACAGCAGGCCATGAGAAGACAAGTGTCCTCTCCTCCCTGTGGGGAGAGATTGAAGCCTGGCTTCTAAGGAGACATGAGGGGAAGACAAGGGCATGGGTGCGTGCTCCACTCTGAGGAAGGAGTCTGGGCAGAAGGCAGGCCAGTCCTGTGCCTCTTGTCCCAAGGGGAAAGCATCTCTTTGGCCACCTGTCCCAAGGGCAGACTTGGGCTTGCCAACCAGGTGCCATACCCGGAACTCGCAGAAACAACCCCATAGAGAAACGTGCAGAAAGATGCCATCTTCCACCAAGATATGGCAGCATTGTGGGTGGCCGGGGGTGTGCCGGGGAAAGAGTGGAGGCAGTCCCCACCGTTCCCCATCCCAGTGCTCGGGCCCTGTGCAGGGATCCTGTCGCCTCTTCTCTCCTGTGGTGAAGGCACTGGCCTTGACCCCGAGTCTGCCCGAGCGCCGGAGCAAAAGGCAAAGCCTTACCTACGCCAGGAGATGGTAATAGGCATAGAGTGTCATGCTAGGCCACGCACGCTGCTGCAGGGTTGTGACTGTGTCTGCTTAGATCAGCTTAGCAAGGTGAACCCCGGGCGCGAACTTGGAGCCCGGGGAAACAAGGCCCAAGAGGCACCAGCTCACCCGCGGCTCTTCTTTCCAGCCGCGACAGAGCAAACGACCAAAGCCTTGCTGAGGAAGCAGCAGCGAAGTGCGGTTTGCGCCAAGCTGAAATCCTCTGCGAAAGCATAGCAGTCGCTGGGAAATCAGAGTCGGTTCTGTGGGATGCTGCCTGCTGCTTGCCGGAGCTAGTCTCCACTGCACGGTGGAATAAACCCGCATGGAGCGAAATCCTCTTTGCCTGGGCTTCCGCTCTGCCTGAGAGAGAAGCGCGGTGGTGCCTGTGGAAAGAGCCTTAAGGAAAGGGACGCATCTGTCACTGCAGAGCGAAGGAAGCCGGGCTGCTAAGGAGACACGAGGGGGAGATTAGGGCAGGGGAAAGGGCTCCACTCTGAGGAAGGAGTCTGGGCAGAAAGCATGCCTGTCCTGAGCCTTTGGGCGCAAGGAGACAGCAGCTCCTAGGCCACATGACCGTGGTGGAGCCATGGGCTTGCCACCAGGCGCCTACCCTAAACTCGAGAAACAACTCCCAGAAAGACCTGGCCATCAGATGCCGTCTTCCTCCGGGATGTAGAAGCTTGGAGGAGGCCCGGGTTTTAAGGGGAAGGAGTGGTGACAGTCCCCCAAAGCTCCCTATTCAGTGCACGGGCGGTGTGCAGGGATCCTGTCACCTCTCCTTTCCTGTGGGGAAAGCACAGGCCTAGTCCGCGAGTCGGCCTGAGCGCCAGAGTAAAAGGCCAAGCGATGCCTACACCGGGAGATGGTAGTGTGCATGGAGTGCCATCCTAGGCTAAGCGCGCTACTGCACGGTTGTGACTGTGTCTGCGTAGTTCGGCCTGGCAGGGTGAACCCAGGACGCGAACATGGAGCCAGGGAAAGCAAGGCCCAAGAGGCACCAGCTCTCCCGCAGATCTTCTTCCCTGACGCGACAGAAGCCTTGCTGAGGAAGCAGTGGCGAAGTGCTGTTTGCTCCAAATCAAAGCCTCTGCGAAAGGACAGCATTCCCCGAGAAATGTTTTGGGGGCTGCTGCTGCGTGCCTGAGCCCAGTCTCGCTTTGGGAGAAACCCGCATACAGCGAAAGCCCCTTTGCCTTGGCATCTCCCCTTGGAAAGCACAGCATTCGTTGGGAAATCAAAGTTGGGTTTGGGGATGCTGCTGCTGCTTGCCTAAGCGAGTCTACGCAGCATGTTGGAAGATACCCGCATGGAGCGAAATCCTCTTTGCCCTAGCATCCTTTCTGCCTGAGAGAGAAGCATGGTTGCTCACGTCTGTCACCACGCTCCCCAGGAGCAAGTGTGGGGAAGGCACAGCACGCCGCCCCCGGGGAAGAGAAGGATCCCTTGGCCTTGGGGTCGGGAAACGCTCGGGAACAGGAGAGCCTGCCGCGGCTCGAAATGCAGGCCGGTGGCCAGACATGTGTCACCCGCTCCCTGTGCGGAGAGATGGAAGCCTGGCTGCTAAGGAGACATGAGGGGACGACTAGGGCAGGGGCGCGTGCTCCACTCTAAGGAGTCTGGGCAGAAGGCAGGCCTGTCCTGTGCCTCTGTTACCAAGGGGACAGCATCTCCTTGGCCACCTGTCCCAAGGGCAGACTTGGGCTTGCCACCAGGTGCCATACCCGGAACTCGCAGAAACAACCCCATGGAGAAACGTGCAGTCAGATGCCGTCTTCCACCAAGATGTGGCAGCATTGTGGGTGGCCGGGGTGTGCCGGGGAAAGAGTGGAGACAGTCCCCACTGTTCCCCATCCCAGTGCTCGGGCCTTGTGCAGGGATCCTGTTGCCTCCTCTCTCCTGTGGTGAAGGCACTGGCCTTGACCCCGAGTCTGCCCGAGCGCCGGAGCAAAAGGCAAAGCCTTACCTACGCCAGGAGATGGTAATAGGCATAGAGTGTCATGCTAGGCCACGCACGCTGCTGCAGGGTTGTGACTGTGTCTGCTTAGATCGGCTTAGCAAGGTGAACCCCGGGCGCGAACTTGGAGCCCGGGAAAACAAGGCCAAAGAGGCACCAGCTCTCCCGCGGCTCTTCTTTCCAGCCCCGACAGAGCGAAGGACCAAAGCCTTGCTGAGGAAGCAGAAGCGAAGTGCGGTTTGCGCCAAGCTGAAAACCTCTGCGAAAGCATAGCAGTCGCTGGGAAATCAGAGTCGGTTCTGTGGGCTGCTTTTGTTGCTTACCTTAGCCTAGTATTCGCAGCACAATGGGAAAAACCCGCATAGAGCGAAAGCTTCTTGGCCTGGGCATCCCCTCTGGGAAAGCACAGCATTCTCTGGGAAATCAGAGTCGGGTCTGTGGGATGCTGCCTGCTGCTTGCCGGAGCTAGTCTCCCCTGCACGGTGGAATAAACCCGCATGGGGCGAAATTCTCTTTGCCTGGGCTTCCGCTCTGCCTGAGAGAGAAGCGCGGTGGTGCCTGTGGAAAGAGCCTTAAGGAAAGGGACACATCTGTCACTGCAGAGCGAAGGAAGCCGGGCTGCTAAGGAGACACAAGGGGAAGATTAGGGCAGGGGAAAGGGCTCCACTCTGAGGAAGGAGTCTGGGCAGAAAGCTTGCCTGTCCTGAGCCTTTGGGCCCAAGGAGACAGCAGCTCCTTGGCCACCTGACCGTGGTGGAGCCATGGGCTTGCCACCAGGCGCCTACCCTAAACTCGAGAAACAACTCCCAGAAAGACCTGGCGATCAGATGCCGTCTTCCTCCGGGATGTAGAAGCTTGGAGGAGGCCCGGGTTTTAAGGGGAAGGAGTGGTGACAGTCCCCCAAAGCTCCCTATTCAGTGCATGGGCGGTGTGCAGGGATCCTGTCACCTCTCCTTTCCTGTGGGGAAAGCACAGGCCTAGTCCGCGAGTCGGCCTGAGCGCCAGAGTAAAAGGCCAAGCGATGCCTACACCGGGAGATGGTAGTGTGCATGGAGTGCCATCCTAGGCTAAGCGCGCTACTGCCCGGTTGCGACTGTGTCTGCGTAGTTCGGCCTGGCAGGGTGAACCCAGGACGCGAACATGGAGCCAGGGAAAGCAAGGCCCAAGAGGCACCAGCTCTCCCGCAGCTCTTCTTCCCAGACGCGACAGAAGCCTTGCTGAGGACGCAGTGGCGAAGGGCTGTTTGCTCCAAACCAAAGCCTCTGCGAAAGGACAGCATTCCCCGAGAAATGTTTTGGGGGCTGCTGCTGCGTGCCTGAGCCCACTCTCGCGGTGGGAGAAACCCGCATACAGCGAAAGCCCTTTGCCTGGGCATCTCCCCTTGGAAAGCACAGCATTCGTTGGGAAATCAGAGTTGGGTTAGGGGATGCTGCTGCTGCTTGCCTAAGCGAGTCTCCGCAGCATGTTGGAAGATACCCGCATGGAGCGAAATCCTCTTGCCCTAGCATCCTTTCTGCTTGAGAGGAAGCATGGTTGCTCACGTCTGTAACCACGCTCCCCAGGAGCAAGTGTGGGGAAGGCACAGCACGCCGCCCCCGGGGAAGAGAAGGATCCCTTGGCCTTGGGGTCGGGAAACGCTCGGGAACAGGATAGCCTGCCGCGGCACGAAATGCAGGCCGGTGGCCAGACATGTGTCACCCGCTCCCTGTGCGGAGAGATGGAAGCCTGGCTGCTAAGGAGACATGAGGGGACGACTAGGGCAGGGGCGCGTGCTCCACTCTAAGGAGTCTGGGCAGAAGGCAGGCCTGTCCTGTGCCTCTGTTACCAAGGGGACAGCATCTCCTTGGCCACCTGTCCCAAGGGCAGACTTGGGCTTGCCACCAGGTGCCATACCTGGAACTTGCAGAAACAACCCCATGGAGAAACGGTCAGTCAGATGCCATCTTCCACCAAGATGTGGCAGCATTGTGGGTGACAGGGGGTGCGGCGAGGAAGGAGTGGAGACAGTCCCCCACAGTTCCCCATCCCAGTGCCCGGGCCGTGTGCAGGGATCCTGTTGCCTCCTCTCTCCTGTGGTGAAGGCACTGGCCTTGACCCCAAGTCTGCCCGAGCACCGGAGCAAAAGGCAAAGCCTTACCAGAGCAGGAGATGAAATTAGGAATAGAGTGCCATGCTAGGCCACGCACGCTGCTGCAGGGTTGTGACTGTGTCTGCCTAGTTCGGCTTAGCAAAGTGAAATCCGGGCGCGAACATGAAGCCAGGGAAAGCAAGGCCCAAGAGGCAACAGCTCTCCCGCAGCTCTTCTTCCCTGACTCGACTGAAGCTTTGCTGAGGAAGCAGCGGCGAAGTGCTGTTCGCTCCAAACCAAAGCCTCTGCGAAAGCACAGCATTCGCTGAGAAATGTTGTGCGGGCTGCTGCTGTTTCCCTGAGCCCAGTCTTGCGGTGGGAGAAACCCGCATACAGCGAAAGCCTCTTTGCCTGGGCCTCTCCCTTAGGAAAGCACAGCATTCGTTGGGAAATCAGAGTTGGGTTTGGGGATGCTGCTGCTGCTTGCCTGAGCGAGTCTCAGCAACATGGTGGAAGATACCCGCATGGAGCGAAATCCTCTTTGCCCTAGCATCCCCTCTGCCTGAGAGAGAAGCATGGTTGCACACGTCTGTCACCGCGCTCCCCAGGAGCAATTTTGGGGAAGGCACAGCACACCGCCCCAGGGAAGAGAAGGATCCCTTGGCCTTGGGTCTAGAAACGCTCGGGAGTCAGAATAGCCTGCCGAGAAACGAACAGCAGGCCATGAGAAGACAAGTGTCCTCTACTCCCTGTGCGGAGAGATTGAAGCCTGGCTTCTAAGGAGACATGAGGGGACGACAAGGGCAAGGGTGCATGCTCCACTCTGAGGAAGGAGTCTGGGCAGAAGGCAGGCCTGTCCTGTGCCTCTGGTCCCAAGGGGAAAGCATCTCCTTGGGCACCTGTCCCAAGGGCAGACTTGGGCTTGCCACCAGGTGCCATACCCGGAACTCGCAGAAACAACCCCATGGAGAAACGTGCAGTCAGATGCCCTCTTCCACCAAGATGTGGCAGCATTGTGGGTGGCCGGGGTGTGCCGGGGAAAGAGTGGAGACAGTCCCCACCGTTCCCCATCCCAGTGCTCGGGCCCTGTGCAGGGATCCTGTTGCCTCCTCTCTCCTGTGGTGAAGGCACTGGCCTTGACCCCAAGTCTGCCCGAGCGCCGGAGCAAAAACAAAGCCTTACCTACGCCAGGAGATGGTAATAGGCATAGAGTGTCATGCTAGGCCACGCACGCTGCTGCAGGGTTGTGACTGTGTCTGCTTAGATCGGCTTAGCAAGGTGAACCCCGGGCGCGAACTTGGAGTCCGGGAAAACAAGGCCCAAGAGGCACCAGCTCTCCCGCGGCTCTTCTTTCCAGCCGCGACAGAGCAAACGACCAAAGCCTTGCTGAGGAAGCAGCAGCGAAGTGCGGTTTGCGCCAAGCTGAAAACCTCTGCGAAAGCATAGCAGTCGCTGGGAAATCAGAGTCGGTTCTGTGGGATGCTGCCTGCTGCTTGCCGGAGCTAGTCTCCACTGCACGGTGGAATAAACCCGCATGGAGTGAAATCCTCTTTGCCTGGGCTTCCGCTCTGCCTGAGAGAGAAGCGCGGTGGTGCCTGTGGAAAGAGCCTTAAGGAAAGGGACACATCTGTCACTGCAGAGCGAAGGAAGCCGGGCTGCTAAGGAGACACGAGGGGAAGATTAGGGCAGGGGAAAGGGCTCCACTCTGAGGAAGGAGTCTGGGCAGAAAGCATGCCTGTCCTGAGCCTTTGGGCCCAAGGAGACAGCAGCTCCTTGGCCACCTGACCGTTTTGGAGCCATGGGCTTGCCACCAGGCGCCTACCCTAAACTCGAGAAACAACTCCCAGAAAGACCTGGCCATCAGATGCCATCTTCCTCCGGGATGTAGAAGCTTGGAGGAGGCCCGGGTTTTAAGGGGAAGGAGTGGTGACAGTCCCCCAAAGCTCCCTATTCTGTGCACGGGCGGTGTGCAGGGATCCTGTCACCTCTCCTTTCCTGTCGGGAAAGCACAGGCCTAGTCCGCGAGTCGGCCTGAGCGCCAGAGTAAAAGGCCAAGCGATGCCTACACCGGGAGATGGTAGTGTGCATGGAGTGCCATCCTAGGCTAAGCGCGCTACTGCACGGTTGTGACTGTGTCTGCGTAGTTCGGCCTGGCAGGGTGAACCCAGGATGCGAACATGGAGCCAGGGAAAGCAAGGCCCAAGAGGCACCAGCTCTCCCGCAGCTCTTCTTCCCTGACGCGACAGAAGCCTTGCTGAGGAAGCAGTGGCGAAGTGCTGTTTGCTCCAAATCAAAGCCTCTGCGAAAGGACAGCATTCCCCGAGAAATGTTTTGGGGGCTGCTGCTGCGTGCCTGAGCCCAGTCTCGCGGTGGGAGAAACCCGCATACAGCGAAAGACCCTTTGCCTTGGCATCTCCCCTTGGAAAGCACAGCATTCGTTGGGAAATCAAAGTTGGGTTTGGGGATGCTGCTGCTGCTTGCCTAAGCGAGTCTCCGCAGCATGTTGGAAGACACCCGCATGGAGCGAAATCCTCTTTGCCCTAGCATCCTTTCTGCCTGAGAGAGAAGCATGGTTGCTCACGTCTGTCACCACGCTCCCCAGGAGCAAGTGTGGGGAAGGCACAGCACGCCGCCCCCGGGGAAGAGAAGGATCCCTTGGCCTTGGGGTCGGGAAACGCTCGGGAACAGGATAGCCTGCCGCGGCTCGAAATGCAGGCCGGTGGCCAGACATGTGTCACCCGCTCCCTGTGCGGAGAGATGGAAGCCTGGCTGCTAAGGAGACATGAGGGGACGACTAGGGCAGGGGCGCGTGCTCCACTCTAAGGAGTCTGGGCAGAAGGCAGGCCTGTCCTGTGCCTCTGTTACCAAGGGGACACCATCTCCTTGGCCACCTGTCCCAAGGGCAGACTTGGGCTTGCCACCAGGTGCCATACCCGGAACTCGCAGAAACAACCCCATGAAGAAACGTGCAGTCAGATGCCCTCTTCCACCAAGATGTGGCAGCATTGTGGGTGGCCGGGGTGTGCCGGGGAAAGAGTGGAGACAGTCCCCACTGTTCCCCATCCCAGTGCTCGGGCCTTGTGCAGGGATCCTGTTGCCTCCTCTCTCCTGTGGTGAAGGCACTGGCCTTGACTCCGAGTCTGCCAGAGCGCCGGAGCAAAAGGCAAAGCCTTACCTACGCCAGGAGATGGTAATAGGCATAGAGTGTCATGCTAGGCCACGCACGCTGCTGCAGGGTTGTGACTGTGTCTGCTTAGATTGGCTTAGCAAGGTGAACCCCGGGCGCGAACTTGGAGCCCGGGAAAACAAGGCCCAAGAGGCACCAGCTCTCCCGCGGCTCTTCTTTCCAGCCGCGACAGAGCGAACGACCAAAGCCTTGCTGAGGAAGCAGAAGCGAAGTGCGGTTTGCGCCAAGCTGAAAACCTCTGCGAAAGCATAGCAGTCGCTGGGAAATCAGAGTCGGTTCTGTGGGCTGCTTTTGTTGCTTGCCTTAGCCTAGTATTCGCAGCACCATTGGAAAAACCCGCATAGAGCGAAAGCTTCTTGGCCGGGGCATCCCCTCTGGGAAAGCACAGCATTCTCTGGGAAATCAGAGTCGGGTCTGTGGGATGCTGCCTGCTGCTTGCCGGAGCTAGTCTCCCCTGCACGGTGGAATAAACCCGCATGGGGCGAAATTCTCTTTGCCTGGGCTTCCGCTCTGCCTGAGAGAGAAGCGCGGTGGTGCCTGTGGAAAGAGCCTTAAGGAAAGGGACACATCTGTCACTGCAGAGCGAAGGAAGCCGGGCTGCTAAGGAGACACGAGGGGAAGATTAGGGCAGGGGAAAGGGCTCCACTCTGAGGAAGGAGTCTGGGCAGAAAGCATGCCTGTCCTGAGCCTTTGGGCCCAAGGAGACAGCAGCTCCTTGGCCACCTGACCGTGGTGGAGCCATGGGCTTGCCACCAGGCGCCTACCCTAAACTCGAGAAACAACTCCCAGAAAGACCTGGCCATCAGATGCCATCTTCCTCCGGGATGTAGAAGCTTGGAGGAGGCCCGGGTTTTAAGGGGAAGGAGTGGTGACAGTCCCCCAAAGCTCCCTATTCTGTGCACGGGCGGTGTGCAGGGATCCTGTCACCTCTCCTTTCCTGTCGGGAAAGCACAGGCCTAGTCCGCGAGTCGGCCTGAGCGCCAGAGTAAAAGGCCAAGCGATGCCTACACCGGGAGATGGTAGTGTGCATGGAGTGCCATCCTAGGCTAAGCGCGCTACTGCACGGTTGTGACTGTGTCTGCGTAGTTCGGCCTGGCAGGGTGAACCCAGGACGCGAACATGGAGCCAGGGAAAGCAAGGCCCAAGAGGCACCAGCTCTCCCGCAGCTCTTCTTCCCTGACGCGACAGAAGCCTTGCTGAGGAAGCAGTGGCGAAGTGCTGTTTGCTCCAAATCAAAGCCTCTGCGAAAGGACAGCATTCCCCGAGAAATGTTTTGGGGGCTGCTGCTGCGTGCCTGAGCCCAGTCTCGCGGTGGGAGAAACCCGCATACAGCGAAAGCCCCTTTGCCTTGGCATCTCCCCTTGGAAAGCACAGCATTCGTTGGGAAATCAAAGTTGGGTTTGGGGATGCTGCTGCTGCTTGCCTAAGCGAGTCTCCGCAGCATGTTGGAAGACACCCGCATGGAGCGAAATCCTCTTTGCCCTAGCATCCTTTCTGCCTGAGAGAGAAGCATGGTTGCTCACGTCTGTCACCACGCTCCCCAGGAGCAAGTGTGGGGAAGGCACAGCACGCCGCCCCCGGGGAAGAGAAGGATCCCTTGGCCTTGGGGTCGGGAAACGCTCGGGAACAGGATAGCCTGCCGCGGCTCGAAATGCAGGCCCTTGGCCAGACATGTGTCACCCGCTCCCTGTGCGGAGAGATGGAAGCCTGGCTGCTAAGGAGACATGAGGGGACGACTAGGGCAGGGGCGCGTGCTCCACTCTAAGGAGTCTGGGCAGAAGGCAGGCCTGTCCTGTGCCTCTGTTACCAAGGGGACACCATCTCCTTGGCCACCTGTCCCAAGGGCAGACTTGGGCTTGCCACCAGGTGCCATACCCGGAACTCGCAGAAACAACCCCATGAAGAAACGTGCAGTCAGATGCCCTCTTCCACCAAGATGTGGCAGCATTGTGGGTGGCCGGGGTGTGCCGGGGAAAGAGTGGAGACAGTCCCCACTGTTCCCCATCCCAGTGCTCGGGCCTTGTGCAGGGATCCTGTTGCCTCCTCTCTCCTGTGGTGAAGGCACTGGCCTTGACTCCGAGTCTGCCCGAGCGCCGGAGCAAAAGGCAAAGCCTTACCTACGCCAGGAGATGGTAATAGCCATAGAGTGTCATGCTAGGCCACGCACGCTGCTGCAGGGTTGTGACTGTGTCTGCTTAGATCGGCTTAGCAAGGTGAACCCCGGGCGCGAACTTGGAGCCCGGGAAAACAAGGCCCAAGAGGCACCAGCTCTCCCGCGGCTCTTCTTTCCAGCCGCGACAGAGCGAACGACCAAAGCCTTGCTGAGGAAGCAGAAGCGAAGTGCGGTTTGCGCCAAGCTGAAAACCTCTGCGAAAGCATAGCAGTCGCGGGGAAATCAGAGTCGGTTCTGTGGGCTGCTTTTGTTGCTTGCCTTAGCCTAGTATTCGCAGCACAATGGGAAAAACCCGCATAGAGCGAAAGCTTCTTGGCCGGGGCATCCCCTCTGGGAAAGCACAGCATTCTCTGGGAAATCAGAGTCGGGTCTGTGGGATGCTGCCTGCTGCTTGCCGGAGCTAGTCTCCCCTGCACGGTGGAATAAACCCGCATGGGGCGAAATTCTCTTTGCCTGGGCTTCCGCTCTGCCTGAGAGAGAAGCGCGGTGGTGCCTGTGGAAAGAGCCTTAAGGAAAGGGACACATCTGTCACTGCAGAGCGAAGGAAGCCGGGCTGCTAAGGAGACACGAGGGGAAGATTAGGGCAGGGGAAAGGGCTCCACTCTGAGGAAGGAGTCTGGGCAGAAAGCTTGCCTGTCCTGAGCCTTTGGGCCCAAGGAGACAGCAGCTCCTTGGCCACCTGACCGTGGTGGAGCCATGGGCTTGCCACCAGGCGCCTACCCTAAACTCGAGAAACAACTCCCAGAAAGACCTGGCGATCAGATGCCGTCTTCCTCCGGGATGTAGAAGCTTGGAGGAGGCCCGGGTTTTAAGGGGAAGGAGTGGTGACAGTCCCCCAAAGCTCCCTATTCAGTGCATGGGCGGTGTGCAGGGATCCTGTCACCTCTCCTTTCCTGTGGGGAAAGCACAGGCCTAGTCCCCGAGTCAGCCTGAGTGCCAGAGTAAAAGACCAAGCGATGCCTACACCGGGAGATGGTAGTGTGCATGGAGTGCCATCCTAGGCTAAGCGCGCTACTGCACGGTTGTGACTGTGTCTGCGTAGTTCGGCCTGTCATGGTGAACCCAGGACGCGAACATGGAGCCAGGGAAAGCAAGGCCCAAGAGGCACCAGCTCTCCAGCAGCTCTTCTTCCCTGACGCGACAGAAGCCTTGCTGAGGAAGCAGTGGCGAAGTGCTGTTTGCTCCAAATCAAAGCCTCTGCGAAAGGACAGCATTCCCCGTGAAATGTTTTGGGGGCTGCTGCTGCGTGCCTGAGCCCAGTCTCGCGGTGGGAGAAACCCGCATACAGCGAAAGCCCCTTTGCCTTGGCATCTCCCCTTGGAAAGCACAGCATTCGTTGGGAAATCAAAGTTGGGTTTGGGGATGCTGCTGCTGCTTGCCTAAGCGAGTCTCCGCAGCATGTTGGAAGACACCCGCATGGAGCGAAATCCTCTTTGCCCTAGCATCCTTTCTGCCTGAGAGAGAAGCATGGTTGCTCACGTCTGTCACCACGCTCCCCAGGAGCAAGTGTGGGGAAGGCACAGCACGCCGCCCCCGGGGAAGAGAAGGATCCCTTGGCCTTGGGGTCGGGAAACGCTCGGGAACAGGATAGCCTGCCGCGGCTCGAAATGCAGGCCGGTGGCCAGACATGTGTCACCCGCTCCCTGTGCGGAGAGATGGAAGCCTGGCTGCTAAGGAGACATGAGGGGACGACTAGGGCAGGGGCGCGTGCTCCACTCTAAGGAGTCTGGGCAGAAGGCAGGCCTGTCCTGTGCCTCTGTTACCAAGGGGACACCATCTCCTTGGCCACCTGTCCCAAGGGCAGACTTGGGCTTGCCACCAGGTGCCATACCCGGAACTCGCAGAAACAACCCCATGGAGAAACGTGCAGTCAGATGCCGTCTTCCACCAAGATGTGGCAGCATTGTGGGTGGCCGGGGTGTGCCGGGGAAAGAGTGGAGACAGTCCCCACTGTTCCCCATCCCAGTGCTCGGGCCTTGTGCAGGGATCCTGTTGCCTCCTCTCTCCTGTGGTGAAGGCACTGGCCTTGACCCCGAGTCTGCCCGAGCGCCGGAGCAAAAGGCAAAGCCTTACCTACGCCAGGAGATGGTAATAGGCATAGAGTGTCATGCTAGGCCACGCACGCTGCTGCAGGGTTGTGACTGTGTCTGCTTAGATCGGCTTAGCAAGGTGAACCCAGGGCGCGAACTTGGAGCCCGGGAAAACAAGGCCCAAGAGGCACCAGCTCTCCCGCGGCTCTTCTTTCCAGCCCCGACAGAGCAAACGACCAAATCCTTGCTGAGGAAGCAGCAGCGAAGTGCGGTTTGCGCCAAGCTGAAAACCTCTGCGAAAGCATAGCAGTCGCTGGGAAATCAGAGTCGGTTCTGTGGGATGCTGCCTGCTGCTTGCCGGAGCTAGTCTCCACTGCACGGTGGAATAAACCCGCATGGAGTGAAATCCTCTTTGCCTGGGCTTCCGCTCTGCCTGAGAGAGAAGCGCGGTGGTGCCTGTGGAAAGAGCCTTAAGGAAAGGGACGCATCTGTCACTGCAGAGCGAAGGAAGCCGGGCTGCTAAGGAGACACGAGGGGAAGATTAGGGCAGGGAAAGGGCTCCACTCTGAGGAAGGAGTCTGGGCAGAAAGCATGCCTGTCCTGAGCCTTTGGGCCCAAGGAGACAGCAGGTCCTTGGCCACCTGACCGTTTTGGAGCCATGGGCTTGCCACCAGGCGCCTACCCTAAACTCGAGAAACAACTCCCAGAAAGACCTGGCCATCAGATGCCATCTTCCTCCGGGATGTAGAAGCTTGGAGGAGGCCCGGGTTTTAAGGGGAAGGAGTGGTGACAGTCCCCCAAAGCTCCCTATTCAGTGCACGGGCGGTGTGCAGGGATCCTGTCACCTCTCCTTTCCTGTGGGGAAAGCACAGGCCTAGTCCGCGAGTCGGCCTGAGCGCCAGAGTAAAAGGCCAAGCGATGCCTACACCGGGAGATGGTAGTGTGCATGGAGTGCCATCCTAGGCTAAGCGCGCTACTGCACGGTTGTGACTGTGTCTGCGTAGTTCGGCCTGGCAGGGTGAACCCAGGACGCGAACATGGAGCCAGGGAAAGCAAGGCCCAAGAGGCACCAGCTCTCCCGCAGCTCTTCTTCCCTGACGCGACAGAAGCCTTGCTGAGGAAGCAGTGGCGAAGTGCTGTTTGCTCCAAATCAAAGCCTCTGCGAAAGGACAGCATTCCCCGAGAAATGTTTTGGGGGCTGCTGCTGCGTGCCTGAGCCCAGTCTCGCGGTGGGAGAAACCCGCATACAGCGAAAGCCCCTTTGCCTTGGCATCTCCCCTTGGAAAGCACAGCATTCGTTGGGAAATCAAAGTTGGGTTTGGGGATGCTGCTGCTGCTTGCCTAAGCGAGTCTACGCAGCATGTTGGAAGACACCCGCATGGAGCGAAATCCTCTTTGCCCTAGCATCCTTTCTGCCTGAGAGAGAAGCATGGTTGCTCACGTCTGTCACCACGCTCCCCAGGAGCAAGTGTGGGGAAGGCACAGCACGCCGCCCCCGGGGAAGAGAAGGATCCCTTGGCCTTGGGGTCGGGAAACGCTCGGGAACAGGATAGCCTGCCGCGGCTCGAAATGCAGGCCGGTGGCCAGACATGTGTCACCCGCTCCCTGTGCGGAGAGATGGAAGCCTGGCTGCTAAGGAGACATGAGGGGACGACTAGGGCAGGGGCGCGTGCTCCACTCTAAGGAGTCTGGGCAGAAGGCAGGCCTGTCCTGTGCCTCTGTTACCAAGGGGACACCATCTCCTTGGCCACCTGTCCCAAGGGCAGACTTGGGCTTGCCACCAGGTGCCATACCCGGAACTCGCAGAAACAACCCCATGGAGAAACGTGCAGTCAGATGCCGTCTTCCACCAAGATGTGGCAGCATTGTGGGTGGCCGGGGTGTGCCGGGGAAAGAGTGGAGACAGTCCCCACTGTTCCCCATCCCAGTGCTCGGGCCTTGTGCAGGGATCCTGTTGCCTCCTCTCTCCTGTGGTGAAGGCACTGGCCTTGACCCCGAGTCTGCCCGAGCGCCGGAGCAAAAGGCAAAGCCTTACCTACGCCAGGAGATGGTAATAGGTATAGAGTGTCATGCTAGGCCACGCACGCTGCTGCAGGGTTGTGACTGTGTCTGCTTAGATCGGCTTAGCAAGGTGAACCCCGGGCGCGAACTTGGAGCCCGGGAAAACAAGGCCCAAGAGGCACCAGCTCTCCCGCGGCTCTTCTTTCCTGCCGCGACAGAGCAAACGACCAAAGCCTTGCTGAGGAAGCAGCAGCGAAGTGCGGTTTGCTCCAAGCTGAAAACCTTTGCGAAAGCATAGCAGTCGCTGGGAAATCAGAGTCGGTTCTGTGGGCTGCTTTTGTTGCTTACCTTAGCCTAGTATTCGCAGCACAATGGGAAAAACCCGCATAGAGCGAAAGCTTCTTGGCCTGGGCATCCCCTCTGGGAAAGCACAGCATTCTCTAGGAAATCAGAGTCGGGTCTGTGGGATGCTGCCTGCTGCTTGCCGGAGCTAGTCTCCCCTGCACGGTGGAATAAACCCGCATGGGGCGAAATTCTCTTTGCCTGGGCTTCCGCTCTGCCTGAGAGAGAAGCGCGGTGGTGCCTGTGGAAAGAGCCTTAAGGAAAGGGACACATCTGTCACTGCAGAGCGAAGGAAGCCGGGCTGCTAAGGAGACACGAGGGGAAGATTAGGGCAGGGGAAAGGGCTCCACTCTGAGGAAGGAGTCTGGGCAGAAAGCTTGCCTGTCCTGAGACTTTGGGCCCAAGGAGACAGAAGCTCCTTGGCCACCTGACCGTGGTGGAGCCATGGGCTTGCCACCAGGCGCCTACCCTAAACTCGAGAAACAACTCCCAGAAAGACCTGGCCATCAGATGCCGTCTTCCTCCGGGAAGTAGAAGCTTGGAGGAGGCCCGGGTTTTAAGGGGAAGGAGTGGTGACAGTCCCCCAAAGCTCCCTATTCAGTGCATGGGCGTTGTGCAGGGATCCTGTCACCTCTCCTTTCCTGTGGGGAAAGCACAGGCCTAGTCCGCGAGTCGGCCTGAGCGCCAGAGTAAAAGGCCAAGCGATGCCTACACCGGGAGATGGTAGTGTGCATGGAGTGCCATCCTAGGCTAAGCGCGCTACTGCACGGTTGAGACTGTGTCTGCGTAGTTCGGCCTGGCAGGGTGAACCCAGGACGCGAACATGGAACCAGGGAAAGCAAGGCCCAAGAGGCACCAGCTCTCCCGCAGCTCTTCTTCCCAGACGCGACAGAAGCCTTGCTGAGGAAGCAGTGGCGAAGGGCTGTTTGCTCCAAACCAAAGCCTCTGCGAAAGGACAGCATTCCCCGAGAAATGTTTTGGGGGCTGCTGCTGCGTGCCTGAGCCCACTCTCGCGGTGGGAGAAACCCGCATACAGCGAAAGCCCTTTGTCTGGGCATCTCCCCTTGGAAAGCACAGCATTCGTTGGGAAATCAGAGTTGGGTTTGGGGATGCTGCTGCTGCTTGCCTAAGCGAGTCTCCGCAGCATGTTGGAAGATACCCGCATGGAGCGAAATCCTCTTGCCCTAGCATCCTTTCTGCTTGAGAGGAAGCATGGTTGCTCACGTCTGTAACCACGCTCCCCAGGAGCAAGTGTGGGGAAGGCACAGCACGCCGCCCCCGGGGAAGAGAAGGATCCCTTGGCCTTGGGGTCGGGAAACGCTCGGGAACAGGATAGCCTGCCGCGGCACGAAATTCAGGCCAGTGGCCAGACATGTGTCACCCGCTCCCTGTGCGGAGAGATGGAAGCCTGGCTGCTAAGGAGACATGAGGGGACGACTAGGGCAGGGGCGCGTGCTCCACTCTAAAGAGTCTGGGCAGAAGGCAGGCCTGTCCTGTGCCTCTGTTACCAAGGGGACAGCATCTCCTTGGCCACCTGTCCCAAGGGCAGACTTGGGCTTGCCACCAGGTGCCATACCTGGAACTTGCAGAAACAATACCATGGAGAAAGGGTCAGTCAGATGCCATCTTCCACCAAGATGTGGCAGCATTGTGGGTGACAGGGGGTGCGGCGAGGAAGGAGTGGAGACAGTCCCCCACAGTTCCCCATCCCAGTGCCCGGGCCGTGTGCAGGGATCCTGTTGCCTCCTCTCTCCTGTTGTGAAGGCACTGGCCTTGACCCCAAGTCTGCCCGAGCACCGGAGCAAAAGGCAAAGCCTTACCTACGCCAGGAGATGGAATTAGGAATAGAGTGCCATGCTAGGCCACGCACGCTGCTGCAGGGTTGTGACTGTTTCTGCCTAGTTCGGCTTAGCAAAGTGAAATCCGGGCGCGAACATGAAGCCAGGGAAAGCAAGGCCCAAGAGGCAACAGCTCTCCCGCAGCTCTTCTTCCCTGACTCGACTGAAGCTTTGCTGAGGAAGCAGCGGCGAAGTGCTGTTCGCTCCAAACCAAAGCCTCTGCGAAAGCACAGCATTCGCTGAGAAATGTTGTGCGGGCTGCTGCTGTTTCCCTGAGCCCAGTCTTGCGGTGGGAGAAACCCGCATACAGCGAAAGCCTCTTTGCCTGGGCCTCTCCCTTAGGAAAGCACAGCATTCGTTGGGAAATCAGAGTTGGGTTTGGGGATGCTGCTGCTGCTTGCCTGAGCGAGTCTCAGCAACATGGTGGAAGAAACCCGCATGGAGCGAAATCCTCTTTGCCCTAGCATCCCCTCTGCCTGAGAGAGAAGCATGGTTGCACACGTCTGTCACCGCGCTCCCCAGGAGCAATTTTGGGGAAGGCACAGCACGCCGCCCCAGGGAAGAGAAGGATCCCTTGGCCTTGGGTCTAGAAACGCTCGGGAGTCAGAATAGCCTGCCGAGGCACGAACAGCAGGCCATGAGAAGACAAGTGTCCTCTACTCCCTGTGCGGAGAGATTGAAGCCTGGCTTCTAAGGAGACATGAGGGGACGACAAGGGCAAGGGTGCATGCTCCACTCTGAGGAAGGAGTCTGGGCAGAAGGCAGGCCTGTCCTGTGCCTCTGGTCCCAAGGGGAAAGCATCTCATTGGGCACCTGTCCCAAGGGCAGACTTGGGCTTGCCACCAGGTGCCATACCCGGAACTCGCAGAAACAACCCCATGGAGAAACGTGCAGTCAGATGCCCTCTTCCACCAAGATGTGGCAGCATTGTGGGTGGCCGGGGTGTGCCGGGGAAAGAGTGGAGACAGTCCCCACCGTTCCCCATCCCAGTGCTCGGGCCCTGTGCAGGGATCCTGTTGCCTCCTCTCTCCTGTGGTGAAGGCACTGGCCTTGACCCCAAGTCTGCCCGAGCGCCGGAGCAAAAGGCAAAGCCTTACCTACGCCAGGAGATGGTAATAGCCATAGAGTGTCATGCTAGGCCACGCACGCTGCTGCAGGGTTGTGACTGTGTCTGCTTAGATCGGCTTAGCAAGGTGAACCCCGGGCGCGAACTTGGAGCCCGGGAAAACAAGGCCCAAGAGGCACCAGCTCTCCCGCGGCTCTTCTTTCCAGCCGCGACAGAGCAAACGACCAAAGCCTTGCTGAGGAAGCAGCAGCGAAGTGCGGTTTGCGCCAAGCTGAAAACCTCTGCGAAAGCATAGCAGTCGCTGGGAAATCAGAGTCGGTTCTGTGGGATGCTGCCTGCTGCTTGCCGGAGCTAGTCTCCACTGCACGGTGGAATAAACCCGCATGGAGTGAAATCCTCTTTGCCTGGGCTTCCGCTCTGCCTGAGAGAGAAGCGCGGTGGTGCCTGTGGAAAGAGCCTTAAGGAAAGGGACGCATCTGTCACTGCAGAGCGAAGGAAGCCGGGCTGCTAAGGAGACACGAGGGGAAGATTAGGGCAGGGGAAAGGGCTCCACTCTGAGGAAGGAGTCTGGGCAGAAAGCATGCCTGTCCTGAGCCTTTGGGCCCAAGGAGACAGCAGCTCCTTGGCCACCTGACCGTTTTGGAGCCATGGGCTTGCCACCAGGCGCCTACCCTAAACTCGAGAAACAACTCCCAGAAAGACCTGGCCATCAGATGCCATCTTCCTCCGGGATGTAGAAGCTTGGAGGAGGCCCGGGTTTTAAGGGGAAGGAGTGGTGACAGTCCCCCAAAGCTCCCTATTCAGTGCACGGGCGGTGTGCAGGGATCCTGTCACCTCTCCTTTCCTGTCGGGAAAGCACAGGCCTGTCCGCGAGTCGGCCTGAGCGCCAGAGTAAAAGGCCAAGCGATGCCTACACCGGGAGATGGTAGTGTGCATGGAGTGCCATCCTAGGCTAAGCGCGCTACTGCACGGTTGTGACTGTGTCTGCGTAGTTCGGCCTGGCAGGGTGAACCCAGGACGCGAACATGGAGCCAGGGAAAGCAAGGCCCAAGAGGCACCAGCTCTCCCGCAGCTCTTCTTCCCTGACGCGACAGAAGCCTTGCTGAGGAAGCAGTGGCGAAGTGCTGTTTGCTCCAAATCAAAGCCTCTGCGAAAGGACAGCATTCCCCGAGAAATGTTTTGGGGGCTGCTGCTGCGTGCCTGAGCCCAGTCTCGCGGTGGGAGAAACCCGCATACAGCGAAAGCCCCTTTGCCTTGGCATCTCCCCTTGGAAAGCACAGCATTCGTTGGGAAATCAAAGTTGGGTTTGGGGATGCTGCTGCTGCTTGCCTAAGCGAGTCTACGCAGCATGTTGGAAGACACCCGCATGGAGCGAAATCCTCTTTGCCCTAGCATCCTTTCTGCCTGAGAGAGAAGCATGGTTGCTCACGTCTGTCACCACGCTCCCCAGGAGCAAGTGTGGGGAAGGCACAGCACGCCGCCCCCGGGGAAGAGAAGGATCCCTTGGCCTTGGGGTCGGGAAACGCTCGGGAACAGGATAGCCTGCCGCGGCTCGAAATGCAGGCCGGTGGCCAGACATGTGTCACCCGCTCCCTGTGCGGAGAGATGGAAGCCTGGCTGCTAAGGAGACATGAGGGGACGACTAGGGCAGGGGCGCGTGCTCCACTCTAAGGAGTCTGGGCAGAAGGCAGGCCTGTCCTGTGCCTCTGTTACCAAGGGGACACCATCTCCTTGGCCACCTGTCCCAAGGGCAGACTTGGGCTTGCCACCAGGTGCCATACCCGGAACTCGCAGAAACAACCCCATGAAGAAACGTGCAGTCAGATGCCCTCTTCCACCAAGATGTGGCAGCATTGTGGGTGGCCGGGGTGTGCCGGGGAAAGAGTGGAGACAGTCCCCACTGTTCCCCATCCCAGTGCTCGGGCCTTGTGCAGGGATCCTGTTGCCTCCTCTCTCCTGTGGTGAAGGCACTGGCCTTGACTCCGAGTCTGCCCGAGCGCCGGAGCAAAAGGCAAAGCCTTACCTACGCCAGGAGATGGTAATAGCCATAGAGTGTCATGCTAGGCCACGCACGCTGCTGCAGGGTTGTGACTGTGTCTGCTTAGATCGGCTTAGCAAGGTGAACCCCGGGCGCGAACTTGGAGCCCGGGAAAACAAGGCCCAAGAGGCACCAGCTCTCCCGCGGCTCTTCTTTCCAGCCGCGACAGAGCGAACGACCAAAGCCTTGCTGAGGAAGGAGAAGCGAAGTGCGGTTTGCGCCAAGCTGAAAACCTCTGCGAAAGCATAGCAGTCGCTGGGAAATCAGAGTCGGTTCTGTGGGCTGCTTTTGTTGCTTGCCTTAGCCTAGTATTCGCAGCACAATGGGAAAAACCCGCATAGAGCGAAAGCTTCTTGGCCGGGGCATCCCCTCTGGGAAAGCACAGCATTCTCTGGGAAATCAGAGTCGGGTCTGTGGGATGCTGCCTGCTGCTTGCCGGAGCTAGTCTCCCCTGCACGGTGGAATAAACCCGCATGGGGCGAAATTCTCTTTGCCTGGGCTTCCGCTCTGCCTGAGAGAGAAGCGCGGTGGTGCCTGTGGAAAGAGCCTTAAGGAAAGGGACACATCTGTCACTGCAGAGCGAAGGAAGCCGGGCTGCTAAGGAGACACGAGGGGAAGATTAGGGCAGGGGAAAGGGCTCCACTCTGAGGAAGGAGTCTGGGCAGAAAGCTTGCCTGTCCTGAGCCTTTGGGCCCAAGGAGACAGAAGCTCCTTGGCCACCTGACCGTGGTGGAGCCATTGGCTTGCCACCAGGCGCCTACCCTAAACTCGAGAAACAACTCCCAGAAAGACCTGGCCATCAGATGCCGTCTTCCTCCGGGAAGTAGAAGCTTGGAGGAGGCCCGGGTTTTAAGGGGAAGGAGTGGTGACAGTCCCCCAAAGCTCCCTATTCAGTGCATGGGCGGTGTGCAGGGATCCTGTCACCTCTCCTTTCCTGTGGGGAAAGCACAGGCCTAGTCCGCGAGTCAGCCTGAGTGCCAGAGTAAAAGGCCAAGCGATGCCTACACCGGGAGATGGTAGTGTGCATGGAGTGCCATCCTAGGCTAAGCGCGCTACTGCACGGTTGTGACTGTGTCTGCGTAGTTCGGCCTGGCAGGGTGAACCCAGGACGCGAACATGGAGCCAGGGAAAGCAAGGCCCAAGAGGCACCAGCTCTCCCGCAGCTCTTCTTCCCTGACGCGACAGAAGCCTTGCTGAGGAAGCAGTGGCGAAGTGCTGTTTGCTCCAAATCAAAGCCTCTGCGAAAGGACAGCATTCCCCGAGAAATGTTTTGGGGGCTGCTGCTGCGTGCCTGAGCCCAGTCTCGCGGTGGGAGAAACCCGCATACAGCGAAAGCCCCTATGCCTTGGCATCTCCCCTTGGAAAGCACAGCATTCGTTGGGAAATCAAAGTTGGGTTTGGGGATGCTGCTGCTGCTTGCCTAAGCGAGTCTCCGCAGCATGTTGGAAGACACCCGCATGGAGCGAAATCCTCTTTGCCCTAGCATCCTTTCTGCCTGAGAGAGAAGCATGGTTGCTCACGTCTGTCACCACGCTCCCCAGGAGCAAGTGTGGGGAAGGCACAGCACGCCGCCCCCGGGGAAGAGAAGGATCCCTTGGCCTTGGGGTCGGGAAACGCTCGGGAACAGGAGAGCCTGCCGCGGCTCGAAATGCAGGCCGGTGGCCAGACATGTGTCACCCGCTCCCTGTGCGGAGAGATGGAAGCCTGGCTACTAAGGAGACATGAGGGGACGACTAGGGCAGGGGCGCGTGCTCCACTCTAAGGAGTCTGGGCTGAAGGCAGGCCTGTCCTGTGCCTCTGTTACCAAGGGGACACCATCTCCTTGGCCACCTGTCCCAAGGGCAGACTTGGGCTTGCCACCAGGTGCCATACCCGGAACTCGCAGAAACAACCCCATGGAGAAACGTGCAGTCAGATGCCGTCTTCCACCAAGATGTGGCAGCATTGTGGGTGGCCGGGGTGTGCCGGGGAAAGAGTGGAGACAGTCCCCACTGTTCCCCATCCCAGTGCTCGGGCCTTGTGCAGGGATCCTGCTGCCTCCTCTCTCCTGTGATGAAGGCACTGGCCTTGACCCCGAGTCTGCCCGAGCGCCGGAGCAAAAGGCAAAGCCTTACCTACGCCAGGAGATGGTAATAGGCATAGAGTGTCATGCTAGGCCACGCACGCTGCTGCAGGGTTGTGACTGTGTCTGCTTAGATCGGCTTAGCAAGGTGAACCCCGGGCGCGAACTTGGAGCCCGGGAAAACAAGGCCCAAGAGGCACCAGCTCTCCCGCGGCTCTTCTTTCCAGCCCCGACAGAGCGAAGGACCAAAGCCTTGCTGAGGAAGCAGAAGCGAAGTGCGGTTTGCGCCAAGCTGAAAACCTCTGCGAAAGCATAGCAGTCGCTGGGAAATCAGAGTCGGTTCTGTGGGCTGCTTTTGTTGCTTACCTTAGCCTAGTATTCGCAGCACAATGGGAAAAACCCGCATAGAGCGAAAGCTTCTTGGCCTGGGCATCCCCTCTGGGAAAGCACAGCATTCTCTAGGAAATCAGAGTCGGGTCTGTGGGATGCTGCCTGCTGCTTGCCGGAGCTAGTCTCCCCTGCACGGTGGAATAAACCCGCATGGGGCGAAATTCTCTTTGCCTGGGCTTCCGCTCTGCCTGAGAGAGAAGCGCGGTGGTGCCTGTGGAAAGAGCCTTAAGGAAAGGGACACATCTGTCACTGCAGAGCGAAGGAAGCCGGGCTGCTAAGGAGACACGAGGGGAAGATTAGGGCAGGGGAAAGGGCTCCACTCTGAGGAAGGAGTCTGGGCAGAAAGCTTGCCTGTCCTGAGACTTTGGGCCCAAGGAGACAGAAGCTCCTTGGCCACCTGACCGTGGTGGAGCCATGGGCTTGCCACCAGGCGCCTACCCTAAACTCGAGAAACAACTCCCAGAAAGACCTGGCCATCAGATGCCGTCTTCCTCCGGGAAGTAGAAGCTTGGAGGAGGCCCGGGTTTTAAGGGGAAGGAGTGGTGACAGTCCCCCAAAGCTCCCTATTCAGTGCATGGGCGTTGTGCAGGGATCCTGTCACCTCTCCTTTCCTGTGGGGAAAGCACAGGCCTAGTCCGCGAGTCGGCCTGAGCGCCAGAGTAAAAGGCCAAGCGATGCCTACACCGGGAGATGGTAGTGTGCATGGAGTGCCATCCTAGGCTAAGCGCGCTACTGCACGGTTGAGACTGTGTCTGCGTAGTTCGGCCTGGCAGGGTGAACCCAGGACGCGAACATGGAACCAGGGAAAGCAAGGCCCAAGAGGCACCAGCTCTCCCGCAGCTCTTCTTCCCAGACGCGACAGAAGCCTTGCTGAGGAAGCAGTGGCGAAGGGCTGTTTGCTCCAAACCAAAGCCTCTGCGAAAGGACAGCATTCCCCGAGAAATGTTTTGGGGGCTGCTGCTGCGTGCCTGAGCCCACTCTCGCGGTGGGAGAAACCCGCATACAGCGAAAGCCCTTTGTCTGGGCATCTCCCCTTGGAAAGCACAGCATTCGTTGGGAAATCAGAGTTGGGTTTGGGGATGCTGCTGCTGCTTGCCTAAGCGAGTCTCCGCAGCATGTTGGAAGATACCCGCATGGAGCGAAATCCTCTTGCCCTAGCATCCTTTCTGCTTGAGAGGAAGCATGGTTGCTCACGTCTGTAACCACGCTCCCCAGGAGCAAGTGTGGGGAAGGCACAGCACGCCGCCCCCGGGGAAGAGAAGGATCCCTTGGCCTTGGGGTCGGGAAACGCTCGGGAACAGGATAGCCTGCCGCGGCACGAAATTCAGGCCAGTGGCCAGACATGTGTCACCCGCTCCCTGTGCGGAGAGATGGAAGCCTGGCTGCTAAGGAGACATGAGGGGACGACTAGGGCAGGGGCGCGTGCTCCACTCTAAAGAGTCTGGGCAGAAGGCAGGCCTGTCCTGTGCCTCTGTTACCAAGGGGACAGCATCTCCTTGGCCACCTGTCCCAAGGGCAGACTTGGGCTTGCCACCAGGTGCCATACCTGGAACTTGCAGAAACAATACCATGGAGAAAGGGTCAGTTAGATGCCATCTTCCACCAAGATGTGGCAGCATTGTGGGTGACAGGGGGTGCGGCGAGGAAGGAGTGGAGACAGTCCCCCACAGTTCCCCATCCCAGTGCCCGGGCCGTGTGCAGGGATCCTGTTGCCTCCTCTCTCCTGTTGTGAAGGCACTGGCCTTGACCCCAAGTCTGCCCGAGCACCGGAGCAAAAGGCAAAGCCTTACCTACGCCAGGAGATGGAATTAGGAATAGAGTGCCATGCTAGGCCACGCACGCTGCTGCAGGGTTTTGACTGTGTCTGCCTAGTTCGGCTTAGCAAAGTGAAATCCGGGCGCGAACATGAAGCCAGGGAAAGCAAGGCCCAAGAGGCAACAGCTCTCCCGCAGCTCTTCTTCCCTGACTCGACTGAAGCTTTGCTGAGGAAGCAGCGGCGAAGTGCTGTTCGCTCCAAACCAAAGCCTCTGCGAAAGCACAGCATTCGCTGAGAAATGTTGTGCGGGCTGCTGCTGTTTCCCTGAGCCCAGTCTTGCGGTGGGAGAAACCCGCATACAGCGAAAGCCTCTTTGCCTGGGCCTCTCCCTTAGGAAAGCACAGCATTCGTTGGGAAATCAGAGTTGGGTTTGGGGATGCTGCTGCTGCTTGCCTGAGCGAGTCTCAGCAACATGGTGGAAGAAACCCGCATGGAGCGAAATCCTCTTTGCCCTAGCATCCCCTCTGCCTGAGAGAGAAGCATGGTTGCACACGTCTGTCACCGCGCTCCCCAGGAGCAATTTCGGGGAAGGCACAGCACGCCGCCCCAGGGAAGAGAAGGATCCCTTGGCCTTGGGTCTAGAAACGCTCGGGAGTCAGAATAGCCTGCCGAGGCACGAACAGCAGGCCATGAGAAGACAAGTGTCCTCTACTCCCTGTGCGGAGAGATTGAAGCCTGGCTTCTAAGGAGACATGAGGGGACGACAAGGGCGAGGGTGCATGCTCCACTCTGAGGAAGGAGTCTGGGCAGAAGGCAGGCCTGTCCTGTGCCTCTGGTCCCAAGGGGAAAGCATCTCCTTGGGCACCTGTCCCAAGGGCAGACTTGGGCTTGCCACCAGGTGCCATACCCGGAACTCGCAGAAACAACCCCATGGAGAAACGTGCAGTCAGATGCCCTCTTCCACCAAGATGTGGCAGCATTGTGGGTGGCCGGGGTGTGCCGGGGAAAGAGTGGAGACAGTCCCCACCGTTCCCCATCCCAGTGCTCGGGCCCTGTGCAGGGATCCTGTTGCCTCCTCTCTCCTGTGGTGAAGGCACTGGCCTTGACCCCAAGTCTGCCCGAGCGCCGGAGCAAAAGGCAAAGCCTTACCTACGCCAGGAGATGGTAATAGCCATAGAGTGTCATGCTAGGCCACGCACGCTGCTGCAGGGTTGTGACTGTGTCTGCTTAGATCGGCTTAGCAAGGTGAACCCCGGGCGCGAACTTGGAGCCCGGGAAAACAAGGCCCAAGAGGCACCAGCTCTCCCGCGGCTCTTCTTTCCAGCCGCGACAGAGCGAACGACCAAAGCCTTGCTGAGGAAGGAGAAGCGAAGTGCGGTTTGCGCCAAGCTGAAAACCTCTGCGAAAGCATAGCAGTCGCTGGGAAATCAGAGTCGGTTCTGTGGGCTGCTTTTGTTGCTTGCCTTAGCCTAGTATTCGCAGCACAATGGGAAAAACCCGCATAGAGCGAAAGCTTCTTGGCCGGGGCATCCCCTCTGGGAAAGCACAGCATTCTCTGGGAAATCAGAGTCGGGTCTGTGGGATGCTGCCTGCTGCTTGCCGGAGCTAGTCTCCCCTGCACGGTGGAATAAACCCGCATGGGGCGAAATTCTCTTTGCCTGGGCTTCCGCTCTGCCTGAGAGAGAAGCGCGGTGGTGCCTGTGGAAAGAGCCTTAAGGAAAGGGACACATCTGTCACTGCAGAGCGAAGGAAGCCGGGCTGCTAAGGAGACACGAGGGGAAGATTAGGGCAGGGGAAAGGGCTCCACTCTGAGGAAGGAGTCTGGGCAGAAAGCTTGCCTGTCCTGAGCCTTTGGGCCCAAGGAGACAGCAGCTCCTTGGCCACCTGACCGTGGTGGAGCCATGGGCTTGCCACCAGGCGCCTACCCTAAACTCGAGAAACAACTCCCAGAAAGACCTGGCCATCAGATGCCGTCTTCCTCCGGGAAGTAGAAGCTTGGAGGAGGCCCGGGTTTTAAGGGGAAGGAGTGGTGACAGTCCCCCAAAGCTCCCTATTCAGTGCATGGGCGTTGTGCAGGGATCCTGTCACCTCTCCTTTCCTGTGGGGAAAGCACAGGCCTAGTCCGCGAGTCAGCCTGAGTGCCAGAGTAAAAGGCCAAGCGATGCCTACACCGGGAGATGGTAGTGTGCATGGAGTGCCATCCTAGGCTAAGCGCGCTACTGCACGGTTGTGACTGTGTCTGCGTAGTTCGGCCTGGCAGGGTGAACCCAGGACGCGAACATGGAGCCAGGGAAAGCAAGGCCCAAGAGGCACCAGCTCTCCCGCAGCTCTTCTTCCCTGACGCGACAGAAGCCTTGCTGAGGAAGCAGTGGCGAAGTGCTGTTTGCTCCAAATCAAAGCCTCTGCGAAAGGACAGCATTCCCCGAGAAATGTTTTGGGGGCTGCTGCTGCGTGCCTGAGCCCAGTCTCGCGGTGGGAGAAACCCGCATACAGCGAAAGCCCCTTTGCCTTGGCATCTCCCCTTGGAAAGCACAGCATTCGTTGGGAAATCAAAGTTGGGTTTGGGGATGCTGCTGCTGCTTGCCTAAGCGAGTCTCCGCAGCATGTTGGAAGACACCCGCATGGAGCGAAATCCTCTTTGCCCTAGCATCCTTTCTGCCTGAGAGAGAAGCATGGTTGCTCACGTCTGTCACCACGCTCCCCAGGAGCAAGTGTGGGGAAGGCACAGCACGCGGCCCCCGGGGAAGAGAAGGATCCCTTGGCCTTGGGGTCGGGAAACGCTCGGGAACAGGATAGCCTGCCGCGGCTCGAAATGCAGGCCGGTGGCCAGACATGTGTCACCCGCTCCCTGTGCGGAGAGATGGAAGCCTGGCTGCTAAGGAGACATGAGGGGACGACTAGGGCAGGGGTGCGTGCTCCACTCTAAGGAGTCTGGGCTGAAGGCAGGCCTGTCCTGTGCCTCTGTTACCAAGGGGACACCATCTCCTTGGCCACCTGTCCCAAGGGCAGACGTGGGCTTGCCACCAGGTGCCATACCCGGAACTCGCAGAAACAACCCCATGGAGAAACGTGCAGTCAGATGCCGTCTTCCACCAAGATGTGGCAGCATTGTGGGTGGCCGGGGTGTGCCGGGGAAAGAGTGGAGACAGTCCCCACTGTTCCCCATCCCAGTGCTCGGGCCTTGTGCAGGGATCCTGCTGCCTCCTCTCTCCTGTGATGAAGGCACTGGCCTTGACCCCGAGTCTGCCCGAGCGCCGGAGCAAAAACAAAGCCTTACCTACGCCAGGAGATGGTAATAGGCATAGAGTGTCATGCTAGGCCACGCACGCTGCTGCAGGGTTGTGACTGTGTCTGCTTAGATCGGCTTAGCAAGGTGAACCCCGGGCGCGAACTTGGAGCCCGGGAAAACAAGGCCCAAGAGGCACCAGCTCTCCCGCGGCTCTTCTTTCCAGCCGCGACAGAGCGAACGACCAAAGCCTTGCTGAGGAAGGAGAAGCGAAGTGCGGTTTGCGCCAAGCTGAAAACCTCTGCGAAAGCATAGCAGTCGCTGGGAAATCAGAGTCGGTTCTGTGGGCTGCTTTTGTTGCTTGCCTTAGCCTAGTATTCGCAGCACAATGGGAAAAACCCGCATAGAGCGAAAGCTTCTTGGCCGGGGCATCCCCTCTGGGAAAGCACAGCATTCTCTGGGAAATCAGAGTCGGGTCTGTGGGATGCTGCCTGCTGCTTGCCGGAGCTAGTCTCCCCTGCACGGTGGAATAAACCCGCATGGGGCGAAATTCTCTTTGCCTGGGCTTCCGCTCTGCCTGAGAGAGAAGCGCGGTGGTGCCTGTGGAAAGAGCCTTAAGGAAAGGGACACATCTGTCACTGCAGAGCGAAGGAAGCCGGGCTGCTAAGGAGACACGAGGGGAAGATTAGGGCAGGGGAAAGGGCTCCACTCTGAGGAAGGAGTCTGGGCAGAAAGCTTGCCTGTCCTGAGCCTTTGGGCCCAAGGAGACAGAAGCTCCTTGGCCACCTGACCGTGGTGGAGCCATTGGCTTGCCACCAGGCGCCTACCCTAAACTCGAGAAACAACTCCCAGAAAGACCTGGCCATCAGATGCCGTCTTCCTCCGGGAAGTAGAAGCTTGGAGGAGGCCCGGGTTTTAAGGGGAAGGAGTGGTGACAGTCCCCCAAAGCTCCCTATTCAGTGCATGGGCGGTGTGCAGGGATCCTGTCACCTCTCCTTTCCTGTGGGGAAAGCACAGGCCTAGTCCGCGAGTCAGCCTGAGTGCCAGAGTAAAAGGCCAAGCGATGCCTACACCGGGAGATGGTAGTGTGCATGGAGTGCCATCCTAGGCTAAGCGCGCTACTGCACGGTTGTGACTGTGTCTGCGTAGTTCGGCCTGGCAGGGTGAACCCAGGACGCGAACATGGAGCCAGGGAAAGCAAGGCCCAAGAGGCACCAGCTCTCCCGCAGCTCTTCTTCCCTGACGCGACAGAAGCCTTGCTGAGGAAGCAGTGGCGAAGTGCTGTTTGCTCCAAATCAAAGCCTCTGCGAAAGGACAGCATTCCCCGAGAAATGTTTTGGGGGCTGCTGCTGCGTGCCTGAGCCCAGTCTCGCGGTGGGAGAAACCCGCATACAGCGAAAGCCCCTATGCCTTGGCATCTCCCCTTGGAAAGCACAGCATTCGTTGGGAAATCAAAGTTGGGTTTGGGGATGCTGCTGCTGCTTGCCTAAGCGAGTCTCCGCAGCATGTTGGAAGACACCCGCATGGAGCGAAATCCTCTTTGCCCTAGCATCCTTTCTGCCTGAGAGAGAAGCATGGTTGCTCACGTCTGTCACCACGCTCCCCAGGAGCAAGTGTGGGGAAGGCACAGCACGCCGCCCCCGGGGAAGAGAAGGATCCCTTGGCCTTGGGGTCGGGAAACGCTCGGGAACAGGAGAGCCTGCCGCGGCTCGAAATGCAGGCCGGTGGCCAGACATGTGTCACCCGCTCCCTGTGCGGAGAGATGGAAGCCTGGCTACTAAGGAGACATGAGGGGACGACTAGGGCAGGGGCGCGTGCTCCACTCTAAGGAGTCTGGGCTGAAGGCAGGCCTGTCCTGTGCCTCTGTTACCAAGGGGACACCATCTCCTTGGCCACCTGTCCCAAGGGCAGACTTGGGCTTGCCACCAGGTGCCATACCCGGAACTCGCAGAAACAACCCCATGGAGAAACGTGCAGTCAGATGCCGTCTTCCACCAAGATGTGGCAGCATTGTGGGTGGCCGGGGTGTGCCGGGGAAAGAGTGGAGACAGTCCCCACTGTTCCCCATCCCAGTGCTCGGGCCTTGTGCAGGGATCCTGCTGCCTCCTCTCTCCTGTGATGAAGGCACTGGCCTTGACCCCGAGTCTGCCCGAGCGCCGGAGCAAAAGGCAAAGCCTTACCTACGCCAGGAGATGGTAATAGGCATAGAGTGTCATGCTAGGCCACGCACGCTGCTGCAGGGTTGTGACTGTGTCTGCTTAGATCGGCTTAGCAAGGTGAACCCCGGGCGCGAACTTGGAGCCCGGGAAAACAAGGCCCAAGAGGCACCAGCTCTCCCGCGGCTCTTCTTTCCAGCCCCGACAGAGCGAAGGACCAAAGCCTTGCTGAGGAAGCAGAAGCGAAGTGCGGTTTGCGCCAAGCTGAAAACCTCTGCGAAAGCATAGCAGTCGCTGGGAAATCAGAGTCGGTTCTGTGGGCTGCTTTTGTTGCTTACCTTAGCCTAGTATTCGCAGCACAATGGGAAAAACCCGCATAGAGCGAAAGCTTCTTGGCCTGGGCATCCCCTCTGGGAAAGCACAGCATTCTCTAGGAAATCAGAGTCGGGTCTGTGGGATGCTGCCTGCTGCTTGCCGGAGCTAGTCTCCCCTGCACGGTGGAATAAACCCGCATGGGGCGAAATTCTCTTTGCCTGGGCTTCCGCTCTGCCTGAGAGAGAAGCGCGGTGGTGCCTGTGGAAAGAGCCTTAAGGAAAGGGACACATCTGTCACTGCAGAGCGAAGGAAGCCGGGCTGCTAAGGAGACACGAGGGGAAGATTAGGGCAGGGGAAAGGGCTCCACTCTGAGGAAGGAGTCTGGGCAGAAAGCTTGCCTGTCCTGAGACTTTGGGCCCAAGGAGACAGAAGCTCCTTGGCCACCTGACCGTGGTGGAGCCATGGGCTTGCCACCAGGCGCCTACCCTAAACTCGAGAAACAACTCCCAGAAAGACCTGGCCATCAGATGCCGTCTTCCTCCGGGAAGTAGAAGCTTGGAGGAGGCCCGGGTTTTAAGGGGAAGGAGTGGTGACAGTCCCCCAAAGCTCCCTATTCAGTGCATGGGCGTTGTGCAGGGATCCTGTCACCTCTCCTTTCCTGTGGGGAAAGCACAGGCCTAGTCCGCGAGTCGGCCTGAGCGCCAGAGTAAAAGGCCAAGCGATGCCTACACCGGGAGATGGTAGTGTGCATGGAGTGCCATCCTAGGCTAAGCGCGCTACTGCACGGTTGAGACTGTGTCTGCGTAGTTCGGCCTGGCAGGGTGAACCCAGGACGCGAACATGGAACCAGGGAAAGCAAGGCCCAAGAGGCACCAGCTCTCCCGCAGCTCTTCTTCCCAGACGCGACAGAAGCCTTGCTGAGGAAGCAGTGGCGAAGGGCTGTTTGCTCCAAACCAAAGCCTCTGCGAAAGGACAGCATTCCCCGAGAAATGTTTTGGGGGCTGCTGCTGCGTGCCTGAGCCCACTCTCGCGGTGGGAGAAACCCGCATACAGCGAAAGCCCTTTGTCTGGGCATCTCCCCTTGGAAAGCACAGCATTCGTTGGGAAATCAGAGTTGGGTTTGGGGATGCTGCTGCTGCTTGCCTAAGCGAGTCTCCGCAGCATGTTGGAAGATACCCGCATGGAGCGAAATCCTCTTGCCCTAGCATCCTTTCTGCTTGAGAGGAAGCATGGTTGCTCACGTCTGTAACCACGCTCCCCAGGAGCAAGTGTGGGGAAGGCACAGCACGCCGCCCCCGGGGAAGAGAAGGATCCCTTGGCCTTGGGGTCGGGAAACGCTCGGGAACAGGATAGCCTGCCGCGGCACGAAATTCAGGCCAGTGGCCAGACATGTGTCACCCGCTCCCTGTGCGGAGAGATGGAAGCCTGGCTGCTAAGGAGACATGAGGGGACGACTAGGGCAGGGGCGCGTGCTCCACTCTAAAGAGTCTGGGCAGAAGGCAGGCCTGTCCTGTGCCTCTGTTACCAAGGGGACAGCATCTCCTTGGCCACCTGTCCCAAGGGCAGACTTGGGCTTGCCACCAGGTGCCATACCTGGAACTTGCAGAAACAATACCATGGAGAAAGGGTCAGTTAGATGCCATCTTCCACCAAGATGTGGCAGCATTGTGGGTGACAGGGGGTGCGGCGAGGAAGGAGTGGAGACAGTCCCCCACAGTTCCCCATCCCAGTGCCCGGGCCGTGTGCAGGGATCCTGTTGCCTCCTCTCTCCTGTTGTGAAGGCACTGGCCTTGACCCCAAGTCTGCCCGAGCACCGGAGCAAAAGGCAAAGCCTTACCTACGCCAGGAGATGGAATTAGGAATAGAGTGCCATGCTAGGCCACGCACGCTGCTGCAGGGTTTTGACTGTGTCTGCCTAGTTCGGCTTAGCAAAGTGAAATCCGGGCGCGAACATGAAGCCAGGGAAAGCAAGGCCCAAGAGGCAACAGCTCTCCCGCAGCTCTTCTTCCCTGACTCGACTGAAGCTTTGCTGAGGAAGCAGCGGCGAAGTGCTGTTCGCTCCAAACCAAAGCCTCTGCGAAAGCACAGCATTCGCTGAGAAATGTTGTGCGGGCTGCTGCTGTTTCCCTGAGCCCAGTCTTGCGGTGGGAGAAACCCGCATACAGCGAAAGCCTCTTTGCCTGGGCCTCTCCCTTAGGAAAGCACAGCATTCGTTGGGAAATCAGAGTTGGGTTTGGGGATGCTGCTGCTGCTTGCCTGAGCGAGTCTCAGCAACATGGTGGAAGAAACCCGCATGGAGCGAAATCCTCTTTGCCCTAGCATCCCCTCTGCCTGAGAGAGAAGCATGGTTGCACACGTCTGTCACCGCGCTCCCCAGGAGCAATTTCGGGGAAGGCACAGCACGCCGCCCCAGGGAAGAGAAGGATCCCTTGGCCTTGGGTCTAGAAACGCTCGGGAGTCAGAATAGCCTGCCGAGGCACGAACAGCAGGCCATGAGAAGACAAGTGTCCTCTACTCCCTGTGCGGAGAGATTGAAGCCTGGCTTCTAAGGAGACATGAGGGGACGACAAGGGCGAGGGTGCATGCTCCACTCTGAGGAAGGAGTCTGGGCAGAAGGCAGGCCTGTCCTGTGCCTCTGGTCCCAAGGGGAAAGCATCTCCTTGGGCACCTGTCCCAAGGGCAGACTTGGGCTTGCCACCAGGTGCCATACCCGGAACTCGCAGAAACAACCCCATGGAGAAACGTGCAGTCAGATGCCCTCTTCCACCAAGATGTGGCAGCATTGTGGGTGGCCGGGGTGTGCCGGGGAAAGAGTGGAGACAGTCCCCACCGTTCCCCATCCCAGTGCTCGGGCCCTGTGCAGGGATCCTGTTGCCTCCTCTCTCCTGTGGTGAAGGCACTGGCCTTGACCCCAAGTCTGCCCGAGCGCCGGAGCAAAAGGCAAAGCCTTACCTACGCCAGGAGATGGTAATAGCCATAGAGTGTCATGCTAGGCCACGCACGCTGCTGCAGGGTTGTGACTGTGTCTGCTTAGATCGGCTTAGCAAGGTGAACCCCGGGCGCGAACTTGGAGCCCGGGAAAACAAGGCCCAAGAGGCACCAGCTCTCCCGCGGCTCTTCTTTCCAGCCGCGACAGAGCGAACGACCAAAGCCTTGCTGAGGAAGGAGAAGCGAAGTGCGGTTTGCGCCAAGCTGAAAACCTCTGCGAAAGCATAGCAGTCGCTGGGAAATCAGAGTCGGTTCTGTGGGCTGCTTTTGTTGCTTGCCTTAGCCTAGTATTCGCAGCACAATGGGAAAAACCCGCATAGAGCGAAAGCTTCTTGGCCGGGGCATCCCCTCTGGGAAAGCACAGCATTCTCTGGGAAATCAGAGTCGGGTCTGTGGGATGCTGCCTGCTGCTTGCCGGAGCTAGTCTCCCCTGCACGGTGGAATAAACCCGCATGGGGCGAAATTCTCTTTGCCTGGGCTTCCGCTCTGCCTGAGAGAGAAGCGCGGTGGTGCCTGTGGAAAGAGCCTTAAGGAAAGGGACACATCTGTCACTGCAGAGCGAAGGAAGCCGGGCTGCTAAGGAGACACGAGGGGAAGATTAGGGCAGGGGAAAGGGCTCCACTCTGAGGAAGGAGTCTGGGCAGAAAGCTTGCCTGTCCTGAGCCTTTGGGCCCAAGGAGACAGCAGCTCCTTGGCCACCTGACCGTGGTGGAGCCATGGGCTTGCCACCAGGCGCCTACCCTAAACTCGAGAAACAACTCCCAGAAAGACCTGGCCATCAGATGCCGTCTTCCTCCGGGAAGTAGAAGCTTGGAGGAGGCCCGGGTTTTAAGGGGAAGGAGTGGTGACAGTCCCCCAAAGCTCCCTATTCAGTGCATGGGCGTTGTGCAGGGATCCTGTCACCTCTCCTTTCCTGTGGGGAAAGCACAGGCCTAGTCCGCGAGTCAGCCTGAGTGCCAGAGTAAAAGGCCAAGCGATGCCTACACCGGGAGATGGTAGTGTGCATGGAGTGCCATCCTAGGCTAAGCGCGCTACTGCACGGTTGTGACTGTGTCTGCGTAGTTCGGCCTGGCAGGGTGAACCCAGGACGCGAACATGGAGCCAGGGAAAGCAAGGCCCAAGAGGCACCAGCTCTCCCGCAGCTCTTCTTCCCTGACGCGACAGAAGCCTTGCTGAGGAAGCAGTGGCGAAGTGCTGTTTGCTCCAAATCAAAGCCTCTGCGAAAGGACAGCATTCCCCGAGAAATGTTTTGGGGGCTGCTGCTGCGTGCCTGAGCCCAGTCTCGCGGTGGGAGAAACCCGCATACAGCGAAAGCCCCTTTGCCTTGGCATCTCCCCTTGGAAAGCACAGCATTCGTTGGGAAATCAAAGTTGGGTTTGGGGATGCTGCTGCTGCTTGCCTAAGCGAGTCTCCGCAGCATGTTGGAAGACACCCGCATGGAGCGAAATCCTCTTTGCCCTAGCATCCTTTCTGCCTGAGAGAGAAGCATGGTTGCTCACGTCTGTCACCACGCTCCCCAGGAGCAAGTGTGGGGAAGGCACAGCACGCGGCCCCCGGGGAAGAGAAGGATCCCTTGGCCTTGGGGTCGGGAAACGCTCGGGAACAGGATAGCCTGCCGCGGCTCGAAATGCAGGCCGGTGGCCAGACATGTGTCACCCGCTCCCTGTGCGGAGAGATGGAAGCCTGGCTGCTAAGGAGACATGAGGGGACGACTAGGGCAGGGGCGCGTGCTCCACTCTAAGGAGTCTGGGCTGAAGGCAGGCCTGTCCTGTGCCTCTGTTACCAAGGGGACACCATCTCCTTGGCCACCTGTCCCAAGGGCAGACGTGGGCTTGCCACCAGGTGCCATACCCGGAACTCGCAGAAACAACCCCATGGAGAAACGTGCAGTCAGATGCCGTCTTCCACCAAGATGTGGCAGCATTGTGGGTGGCCGGGGTGTGCCGGGGAAAGAGTGGAGACAGTCCCCACTGTTCCCCATCCCAGTGCTCGGGCCTTGTGCAGGGATCCTGCTGCCTCCTCTCTCCTGTGATGAAGGCACTGGCCTTGACCCCGAGTCTGCCCGAGCGCCGGAGCAAAAACAAAGCCTTACCTACGCCAGGAGATGGTAATAGGCATAGAGTGTCATGCTAGGCCACGCACGCTGCTGCAGGGTTGTGACTGTGTCTGCTTAGATCGGCTTAGCAAGGTGAACCCCGGGCGCGAACTTGGAGCCCGGGAAAACAAGGCCCAAGAGGCACCAGCTCTCCCGCGGCTCTTCTTTCCAGCCGCGACAGAGCGAACGACCAAAGCCTTGCTGAGGAAGGAGAAGCGAAGTGCGGTTTGCGCCAAGCTGAAAACCTCTGCGAAAGCATAGCAGTCGCTGGGAAATCAGAGTCGGTTCTGTGGGCTGCTTTTGTTGCTTGCCTTAGCCTAGTATTCGCAGCACAATGGGAAAAACCCGCATAGAGCGAAAGCTTCTTGGCCGGGGCATCCCCTCTGGGAAAGCACAGCATTCTCTGGGAAATCAGAGTCGGGTCTGTGGGATGCTGCCTGCTGCTTGCCGGAGCTAGTCTCCCCTGCACGGTGGAATAAACCCGCATGGGGCGAAATTCTCTTTGCCTGGGCTTCCGCTCTGCCTGAGAGAGAAGCGCGGTGGTGCCTGTGGAAAGAGCCTTAAGGAAAGGGACACATCTGTCACTGCAGAGCGAAGGAAGCCGGGCTGCTAAGGAGACACGAGGGGAAGATTAGGGCAGGGGAAAGGGCTCCACTCTGAGGAAGGAGTCTGGGCAGAAAGCTTGCCTGTCCTGAGCCTTTGGGCCCAAGGAGACAGCAGCTCCTTGGCCACCTGACCGTGGTGGAGCCATGGGCTTGCCACCAGGCGCCTACCCTAAACTCGAGAAACAACTCCCAGAAAGACCTGGCCATCAGATGCCGTCTTCCTCCGGGATGTAGAAGCTTGGAGGAGGCCCGGGTTTTAAGGGGAAGGAGTGGTGACAGTCCCCCAAAGCTCCCTATTCAGTGCATGGGCGGTGTGCAGGGATCCTGTCACCTCTCCTTTCCTGTGGGGAAAGCACAGGCCTAGTCCGCGAGTCGGCCTGAGCGCCAGAGTAAAAGGCCAAGCGATGCCTACACCGGGAGATGGTAGTGTGCATGGAGTGCCATCCTAGGCTAAGCGCGCTACTGCACGGTTGCGACTGTGTCTGCGTAGTTCGGCCTGGCAGGGTGAACCCAGGACGCGAACATGGAACCAGGGAAAGCAAGGCCCAAGAGGCACCAGCTCTCCCGCAGCTCTTCTTCCCAGACGCGACAGAAGCCTTGCTGAGGAAGCAGTGGCGAAGGGCTGTTTGCTCCAAACCAAAGCCTCTGCGAAAGGACAGCATTCCCCGAGAAATGTTTTGGGGGCTGCTGCTGCGTGCCTGAGCCCACTCTCGCGGTGGGAGAAACCCGCATACAGCGAAAGCCCTTTGTCTGGGCATCTCCCCTTGGAAAGCACAGCATTCGTTGGGAAATCAGAGTTGGGTTTGGGGATGCTGCTGCTGCTTGCCTAAGCGAGTCTCCGCAGCATGTTGGAAGATACCCGCATGGAGCGAAATCCTCTTGCCCTAGCATCCTTTCTGCTTGAGAGGAAGCATGGTTGCTCACGTCTGTAACCACGCTCCCCAGGAGCAAGTGTGGGGAAGGCACAGCACGCCGTCCCCGGGGAAGAGAAGGATCCCTTGGCCTTGGGGTCGGGAAACGCTCGGGAACAGGATAGCCTGCTGCGGCACGAAATTCAGGCCAGTGGCCAGACATGTGTCACCCGCTCCCTGTGCGGAGAGATGGAAGCCTGGCTGCTAAGGAGACATGAGGGGACGACTAGGGCAGGGGCGCGTGCTCCACTCTAAGGAGTCTGTGCAGAAGGCAGGCCTGTCCTGTGCCTCTGTTACCAAGGGGACAGCATCTCCTTGGCCACCTGTCCCAAGGGCAGACTTGGGCTTGCCACCAGGTGCCATACCTGGAACTTGCAGAAACAATACCATGGAGAAAGGGTCAGTCAGATGCCATCTTCCACCAAGATGTGGCAGCATTGTGGGTGACAGGGGGTGCGGCGAGGAAGGAGTGGAGACAGTCCCCCACAGTTCCCCATCCCAGTGCCCGGGCCGTGTGCAGGGATCCTGTTGCCTCCTCTCTCCTGTGGTGAAGGCACTGGCCTTGACCCCAAGTCTGCCCGAGCACCGGAGCAAAAGGTAAAGCCTTACCAGAGCAGGAGATGGAATTAGGAATAGAGTGCCATGCTAGGCCACGCACGCTGCTGCAGGGTTGTGACTGTGTCTGCCTAGTTCGGCTTAGCAAAGTGAAATCCGGGCGCGAACATGAAGCCAGGGAAAGCAAGGCCCAAGAGGCAACAGCTCTCCCGCAGCTCTTCTTCCCTGACTCGACTGAAGCTTTGCTGAGGAAGCAGCGGCGAAGTGCTGTTCGCTCCAAACCAAAGCCTCTGCGAAAGCACAGCATTCGCTGAGAAAAGTTGTGCGGGCTGCTGCTGTTTCCCTGAGCCCAGTCTTGCGGTGGGAGAAACCCGCATACAGCGAAAGCCTCTTTGCCTGGGCCTCTCCCTTAGGAAAGCACAGCATTCGTTGGGAAATCAGAGTTGGGTTTGGGGATGCGGCTGCTGCTTGCCTGAGCGAGTCTCAGCAACATGGTGGAAGATACCCGCATGGAGCGAAATCCTCTTTGCCCTAGCATCCCCTCTGCCTGAGAGAGAAGCATGGTTGCACACGTCTGTCACCGCGCTCCCCAGGAGCAATTTTGGGGAAGGCACAGCACGCCGCCCCAGGGAAGAGAAGGATCCCTTGGCCTTGGGTCTAGAAACGCTCGGGAGTCAGAATAGCCTGCCCAGGCACGAACAGCAGGCCATGAGAAGACAAGTGTCCTCTACTTCCTGTGCGGAGAGATTGAAGCCTGGCTTCTAAGGAGACATGAGGGGACGACAACGGCAAGGGTGCATGCTCCACTCTGAGGAAGGAGTCGGGCAGAAGGCAGGCCTGTCCTGTGCCTCTGGTCCCAAGGGGAAAGCATCTCCTTGGGCACCTGTCCCAAGGGCAGACTTGGGCTTGCCACCAGGTGCCATACCCGGAACTCGCAGAAACAACCCCATGGAGAAACGTGCAGTCAGATGCCCTCTTCCACCAAGATGTGGCAGCATTGTGGGTGGCCGGGGTGTGCCGGGGAAAGAGTGGAGACAGTCCCCACCGTTCCCCATCCCAGTGCTCGGGCCCTGTGCAGGGATCCTGTTGCCTCCTCTCTCCTGTGGTGAAGGCACTGGACTTGACCCCAAGTCTGCCCGAGAGCTGGAGCAAAAGGCAAAGCCTTACCTACGCCAGGAGATGGTAATAGCCATAGAGTGTCATGCTAGGCCACGCACGCTGCTGCAGGGTTGTGACTGTGTCTGCTTAGATCGGCTTAGCAAGGTGAACCCCGGGCGCGAACTTGGAGCCCGGGAAAACAAGGCCCAAGAGGCACCAGCTCTCCCGCGGCTCTTCTTTCCAGCCGCGACAGAGCAAACGACCAAAGCCTTGCTGAGGAAGCAGCAGCGAAGTGCGGTTTGCGCCAAGATGAAAACCTCTGCGAAAGCATAGCAGTCGCTGGGAAATCAGAGTCGGTTCTGTGGGATGCTGCCTGCTGCTTGCCGGAGCTAGTCTCCACTGCACGGTGGAATAAACCCGCATGGAGTGAAATCCTCTTTGCCTGGGCTTCCGCTCTGCCTGAGAGAGAAGCGCGGTGGTGCCTGTGGAAAGAGCCTTAAGGAAAGGGACGCATCTGTCACTGCAGAGCGAAGGAAGCCGGGCTGCTAAGGAGACACGAGGGGAAGATTAGGGCAGGGGAAAGGGCTCCACTCTGAGGAAGGAGTCTGGGCAGAAAGCATGCCTGTCCTGAGCCTTTGGGCCCAAGGAGACAGCAGCTCCTTGGCCACCTGACCGTTTTGGAGCCATGGGCTTGCCACCAGGCGCCTACCCTAAACTCGAGAAACAACTCCCAGAAAGACCTGGCCATCAGATGCCATCTTCCTCCGGGATGTAGAAGCTTGGAGGAGGCCCGGGTTTTAAGGGGAAGGAGTGGTGACAGTCCCCCAAAGCTCCCTATTCAGTGCACGGGCGGTGTGCAGGGATCCTGTCACCTCTCCTTTCCTGTCGGGAAAGCACAGGCCTAGTCCGCGAGTCGGCCTGAGCGCCAGAGTAAAAGGCCAAGCGATGCCTACACCGGGAGATGGTAGTGTGCATGGAGTGCCATCCTAGGCTAAGCGCGCTACTGCACGGTTGTGACTGTGTCTGCGTAGTTCGGCCTGGCAGGGTGAACCCAGGACGCGAACATGGAGCCAGGGAAAGCAAGGCCCAAGAGGCACCAGCTCTCCCGCAGCTCTTCTTCCCTGACGCGACAGAAGCCTTGCTGAGGAAGCAGTGGCGAAGTGCTGTTTGCTCCAAATCAAAGCCTCTGCGAAAGGACAGCATTCCCCGAGAAATGTTTTGGGGGCTGCTGCTGCGTGCCTGAGCCCAGTCTCGCGGTGGGAGAAACCCGCATACAGCGAAAGCCCCTTTGCCTTGGCATCTCCCCTTGGAAAGCACAGCATTCGTTGGGAAATCAAAGTTGGGTTTGGGGATGCTGCTGCTGCTTGCCTAAGCGAGTCTCCGCAGCATGTTGGAAGACACCCGCATGGAGCGAAATCCTCTTTGCCCTAGCATCCTTTCTGCCTGAGAGAGAAGCATGGTTGCTCACGTCTGTCACCACGCTCCCCAGGAGCAAGTGTGGGGAAGGCACAGCACGCCGCCCCCGGGGAAGAGAAGGATCCCTTGGCCTTGGGGTCGGGAAACGCTCGGGAACAGGATAGCCTGCCGCGGCTCGAAATGCAGGCCGGTGGCCAGACATGTGTCACCCGCTCCCTGTGCGGAGAGATGGAAGCCTGGCTCCTAAGGAGACATGAGGGGACGACTAGGGCAGGGGTGCGTGCTCCACTCTAAGGAGTCTGGGCAGAAGGCAGGCCTGTCCTGTGCCTCTGTAACCAAGGGGACACCATCTCCTTGGCCACCTGTCCCAAGGGCAGACTTGGGCTTGCCACCAGGTGCCATACCCGGAACTCGCAGAAACAACCCCATGAAGAAACGTGCAGTCAGATGCCCTCTTCCACCAAGATGTGGCAGCATTGTGGGTGGCCGGGGTGTGCCGGGGAAAGAGTGGAGACAGTCCCCACTGTTCCCCATCCCAGTGCTCGGGCCTTGTGCAGGGATCCTGTTGCCTCCTCTCTCCTGTGGTGAAGGCACTGGCCTTGACTCCGAGTCTGCCCGAGCGCCGGAGCAAAAGGCAAAGCCTTACCTACGCCAGGAGATGGTAATAGCCATAGAGTGTCATGCTAGGCCACGCACGCTGCTGCAGGGTTGTGACTGTGTCTGCTTAGATCGGCTTAGCAAGGTGAACCCCGGGCGCGAACTTGGAGCCCGGGAAAACAAGGCCCAAGAGGCACCAGCTCTCCCGCGGCTCTTCTTTCCAGCCGCGACAGAGCGAACGACCAAAGCCTTGCTGAGGAAGCAGAAGCGAAGTGCGGTTTGCGCCAAGCTGAAAACCTCTGCGAAAGCATAGCAGTCGCTGGGAAATCAGAGTCGGTTCTGTGGGCTGCTTTTGTTGCTTGCCTTAGCCTAGTATTCGCAGCACAATGGGAAAAACCCGCATAGAGCGAAAGCTTCTTGGCCGGGGCATCCCCTCTGGGAAAGCACAGCATTCTCTGGGAAATCAGAGTCGGGTCTGTGGGATGCTGCCTGCTGCTTGCCGGAGCTAGTCTCCCCTGCACGGTGGAATAAACCCGCATGGGGCGAAATTCTCTTTGCCTGGGCTTCCGCTCTGCCTGAGAGAGAAGCGCGGTGGTGCCTGTGGAAAGAGCCTTAAGGAAAGGGACACATCTGTCACTGCAGAGCGAAGGAAGCCGGGCTGCTAAGGAGACACGAGGGGAAGATTAGGGCAGGGGAAAGGGCTCCACTCTGAGGAAGGAGTCTGGGCAGAAAGCTTGCCTGTCCTGAGCCTTTGGGCCCAAGGAGACAGCAGCTCCTTGGCCACCTGACCGTGGTGGAGCCATGGGCTTGCCACCAGGCGCCTACCCTAAACTCGAGAAACAACTCCCAGAAAGACCTGGCCATCAGATGCCGTCTTCCTCCGGGATGTAGAAGCTTGGAGGAGGCCCGGGTTTTAAGGGGAAGGAGTGGTGACAGTCCCCCAAAGCTCCCTATTCAGTGCATGGGCGGTGTGCAGGGATCCTGTCACCTCTCCTTTCCTGTGGGGAAAGCACAGGCCTAGTCCGCGAGTCGGCCTGAGCGCCAGAGTAAAAGGCCAAGCGATGCCTACACCGGGAGATGGTAGTGTGCATGGAGTGCCATCCTAGGCTAAGCGCGCTACTGCACGGTTGTGACTGTGTCTGCGTAGTTCGGCCTGGCAGGGTGAACCCAGGACGCGAACATGGAGCCAGGGAAAGCAAGGCCCAAGAGGCACCAGCTCTCCCGCAGCTCTTCTTCCCAGACACGACAGAAGCCTTGCTGAGGAAGCAGTGGCGAAGGGCTGTTTGCTCCAAACCAAAGCCTCTGCGAAAGGACAGCATTCCCCGAGAAATGTTTTGGGGGCTGCTGCTGCGTGCCTGAGCCCAGTCTCGCGGTGGGAGAAACCCGCATACAGCGAAAGCCCTTTGCCTGGGCATCTCCCCTTGGAAAGCACAGCATTCGTTGGGAAATCAGAGTTGGGTTTGGGGATGCTGCTGCTGCTTGCCTAAGCGAGTCTCCGCAGCATGTTGGAAGATACCTGCATGGAGCGAAATCCTCTTGCCCTAGCATCCTTTCTGCTTGAGAGGAAGCATGGTTGCTCACGTCTGTAACCACGCTCCCCAGGAGCAAGTGTGGGGAAGGCACTGCACGCCGCCCCCGGGGAAGAGAAGGATCCCTTCGCCTTGGGGTCGGGAAACGCTCGGGAACAGGATAGCCTGCCGCGGCACGCAATGCAGGCCGGTGGCCAGACATGTGTCACCCGCTCCCTGTGCGGAGAGATGGAAGCCTGGCTGCTAAGGAGACATGAGGGGACGACTAGGGCAGGGGCGCGTGCTCCACTCTAAGGAGTCTGGGCAGAAGGCAGGCCTGTCCTGTGCCTCTGTTACCAAGGGGACAGCATCTCCTTGGCCACCTGTCCCAAGGGCAGACTTGGGCTTGCCACCAGGTGCCATACCTGGAACTTGCAGAAACAACCCCATGGAGAAACGGTCAGTCAGATGCCATCTTCCACCAAGATGTGGCAGCATTGTGGGTGACAGGGGGTGCGGCGAGGAAGGAGTCTAGACAGTCCCCCACAGTTCCCCATCCCAGTGCCCGGGCCGTGTGCAGGGATCCTGTTGCCTCCTCTCTCCTGTGGTGAAGGCACTGGCCTTGACCCCAAGTCTGCCCGAGCACCGGAGCAAAAGGCAAAGCCTTACCAGAGCAGGAGATGGAATTAGGAATAGAGTGCCATGCTAGGCCACGCACGCTGCTGCAGGGTTGTGACTGTGTCTGCCTAGTTCGGCTTAGCAAAGTGAAATCCGGGCGCGAACATGGAGCCAGGGAAAGCAAGGCCCAAGAGGCAACAGCTCTCCCGCAGCTCTTCTTCCCTGACTCGACTGAAGCTTTGCTGAGGAAGCAGCGGCGAAGTGCTGTTCGCTCCAAACCAAAGCCTCTGCGAAAGCACAGCATTCGCTGAGAAATGTTGTGCGGGCTGCTGCTGTTTCCCTGAGCCCAGTCTTGCGGTGGGAGAAACCCGCATACAGCGAAAGCCTCTTTGCCTGGGCCTCTCCCTTAGGAAAGCACAGCATTCGTTGGGAAATCAGAGTTGGGTTTGGGGATGCTGCTGCTGCTTGCCTGAGCGAGTCTCGGCAACATGGTGGAAGATATCCGCATGGAGCGAAATCCTCTTTGCCCTAGCATCCCCTCGCCTGAGAGAGAAGCATGGTTGCACACGTCTGTCACTGCGCTCCCCAGGAGCAATTTTGGGGAAGGCACAGCACGCCGCCCCAGGGAAGAGAAGGATCCCTTGGCCTTGGGTCTAGAAACGCTCGGGAGTCAGAATAGCCTGCCGAGGCACGAACAGCAGGCCATGAGAAGACAAGTGTCCTCTACTCCCTGTGCGGAGAGATTGAAGCCTGGCTTCTAAGGAGACATGAGGGGACGACAAGGGCAAGGGTGCATGCTCCACTCTGAGGAAGGAGTCTGGGCAGAAGGCAGGCCTGTCCTGTGCCTCTGGTCCCAAGGGGAAAGCATCTCCTTGGGCACCTGTCCCAAGGGCAGACTTGGGCTTGCCACCAGGTGCCATACCCGGAACTCGCAGAAACAACCCCATGGAGAAACGTGCAGTCAGATGCCCTCTTCCACCAAGATGTGGCAGCATTGTGGGTGGCCGGGGTGTGCCGGGGAAAGAGTGGAGACAGTCCCCACCGTTCCCCATCCCAGTGCTCGGGCCCTGTGCAGGGATCCTGTTGCCTCCTCTCTCCTGTGGTGAAGGCACTGGCCTTGACCCCAAGTCTGCCTGAGAGCTGGAGCAAAAGGCAAAGCCTTACCTACGCCAGGAGATGGTAATAGCCATAGAGTGTCATGCTAGGCCACGCACCCTGCTGCAGGGTTGTGACTGTGTCTGCTTAGATCGGCTTAGCAAGGTGAACCCCGGGCGCGAACTTGGAGCCCGGGAAAACAAGGCCCAAGAGGCACCAGCTCTCCCGCGGCTCTTCTTTCCAGCCGCGACAGAGCAAACGACCAAAGCCTTGCTGAGGAAGCAGCAGCGAAGTGCGGTTTGCGCCAAGATGAAAACCTCTGCGAAAGCATAGCAGTCGCTGGGAAATCAGAGTCGGTTCTGTGGGATGCTGCCTGCTGCTTGCCGGAGCTAGTCTCCACTGCACGGTGGAATAAACCCGCATGGAGTGAAATCCTCTTTGCCTGGGCTTCCGCTCTGCCTGAGAGAGAAGCGCGGTGGTGCCTGTGGAAAGAGCCTTAAGGAAAGGGACGCATCTGTCACTGCAGCGCGAAGGAAGCCGGGCTGCTAAGGAGACACGAGGGGAAGATTAGGGCAGGGGAAAGGGCTCCACTCTGAGGAAGGAGTCTGGGCAGAAAGCATGCCTGTCCTGAGCCTTTGGGCCCAAGGAGACAGCAGCTCCTTGGCCACCTGACCGTTTTGGAGCCATGGGCTTGCCACCAGGCGCCTACCCTAAACTCGAGAAACAACTCCCAGAAAGACCTGGCCATCAGATGCCATCTTCCTCCGGGATGTAGAAGCTTGGAGGAGGCCCGGGTTTTAAGGGGAAGGAGTGGTGACAGTCCCCCAAAGCTCCCTATTCAGTGCACGGGCGGTGTGCAGGGATCCTGTCACCTCTCCTTTCCTGTCGGGAAAGCACAGGCCTAGTCCGCGAGTCGGCCTGAGCGCCAGAGTAAAAGGCCAAGCGATGCCTACACCGGGAGATGGTAGTGTGCATGGAGTGCCATCCTAGGCTAAGCGCGCTACTGCACGGTTGTGACTGTGTCTGCGTAGTTCGGCCTGGCAGGGTGAACCCAGGACGCGAACATGGAGCCAGGGAAAGCAAGGCCCAAGAGGCACCAGCTCTCCCGCAGCTCTTCTTCCCTGACGCGACAGAAGCCTTGCTGAGGAAGCAGTGGCGAAGTGCTGTTTGCTCCAAATCAAGCCTCTGCGAAAGGACAGCATTCCCCGAGAAATGTTTTGGGGGCTGCTGCTGCGTGCCTGAGCCCAGTCTCGCGGTGGGAGAAACCCGCATACAGCGAAAGCCCCTTTGCCTTGGCATCTCCCCTTGGAAAGCACAGCATTCGTTGGGAAATCAAAGTTGGGTTTGGGGATGCTGCTGCTGCTTGCCTAAGCGAGTCTACGCAGCATGTTGGAAGACACCCGCATGGAGCGAAATCCTCTTTGCCCTAGCATCCTTTCTGCCTGAGAGAGAAGCATGGTTGCTCACGTCTGTCACCACGCTCCCCAGGAGCAAGTGTGGGGAAGGCACAGCACGCCGCCCCCGGGGAAGAGAAGGATCCCTTGGCCTTGGGGTCGGGAAACGCTCGGGAACAGGATAGCCTGCCGCGGCTCGAAATGCAGGCCGGTGGCCAGACATGTGTCACCCGCTCCCTGTGCGGAGAGATGGAATCCTGGCTCCTAAGGAGACATGAGGGGACGACTAGGGCAGGGGTGCGTGCTCCACTCTAAGGAGTCTGGGCAGAAGGCAGGCCTGTCCTGTGCCTCTGTAACCAAGGGGACACCATCTCCTTGGCCACCTGTCCCAAGGGCAGACTTGGGCTTGCCACCAGGTGCCATACCCGGAACTCGCAGAAACAACCCCATGAAGAAACGTGCAGTCAGATGCCCTCTTCCACCAAGATGTGGCAGCATTGTGGGTGGCCGGGGTGTGCCGGGGAAAGAGTGGAGACAGTCCCCACTGTTCCCCATCCCAGTGCTCGGGCCTTGTGCAGGGATCCTGTTGCCTCCTCTCTCCTGTGGTGAAGGCACTGGCCTTGACCCCAAGTCTGCCCGAGCGCCGGAGCAAAAGGCAAAGCCTTACCTACGCCAGGAGATGGTAATAGCCATAGAGTGTCATGCTAGGCCACGCACGCTGCTGCAGGGTTGTGACTGTGTCTGCTTAGATCGGCTTAGCAAGGTGAACCCCGGGCGCGAACTTGGAGCCCGGGAAAACAAGGCCCAAGAGGCACCAGCTCTCCCGCGGCTCTTCTTTCCAGCCGCGACAGAGCGAACGACCAAAGCCTTGCTGAGGAAGCAGAAGCGAAGTGCGGTTTGCGCCAAGCTGAAAACCTCTGCGAAAGCATAGCAGTCGCTGGGAAATCAGAGTCGGTTCTGTGGGCTGCTTTTGTTGCTTGCCTTAGCCTAGTATTCGCAGCACAATGGGAAAAACCCGCATAGAGCGAAAGCTTCTTGGCCGGGGCATCCCCTCTGGGAAAGCACAGCATTCTCTGGGAAATCAGAGTCGGGTCTGTGGGATGCTGCCTGCTGCTTGCCGGAGCTAGTCTCCCCTGCACGGTGGAATAAACCCGCATGGGGCGAAATTCTCTTTGCCTGGGCTTCCGCTCTGCCTGAGAGAGAAGCGCGGTGGTGCCTGTGGAAAGAGCCTTAAGGAAAGGGACACATCTGTCACTGCAGAGCGAAGGAAGCCGGGCTGCTAAGGAGACACGAGGGGAAGATTAGGGCAGGGGAAAGGGCTCCACTCTGAGGAAGGAGTCTGGGCAGAAAGCTTGCCTGTCCTGAGCCTTTGGGCCCAAGGAGACAGCAGCTCCTTGGCCACCTGACCGTGGTGGAGCCATGGGCTTGCCACCAGGCGCCTACCCTAAACTCGAGAAACAACTCCCAGAAAAACCTGGCCATCAGATGCCGTCTTCCTCCGGGATGTAGAAGCTTGGAGGAGGCCCGGGTTTTAAGGGGAAGGAGTGGTGACAGTCCCCCAAAGCTCCCTATTCAGTGCATGGGCGGTTTGCAGGGATCCTGTCACCTCTCCTTTCCTGTGGGGAAAGCACAGGCCTAGTCCGCGAGTCGGCCTGAGCGCCAGAGTAAAAGGCCAAGCGATGCCTACACCGGGAGATGGTAGTGTGCATGGAGTGCCATCCTAGGCTAAGCGCGCTACTGCACGGTTGCGACTGTGTCTGCGTAGTTCGGCCTGGCAGGGTGAACCCAGGACGCGAACATGGAGCCAGGGAAAGCAAGGCCCAAGAGGCACCAGCTCTCCCGCAGCTCTTCTTCCCAGACACGACAGAAGCCTTGCTGAGGAAGCAGTGGCGAAGGGCTGTTTGCTCCAAACCAAAGCCTCTGCGAAAGGACAGCATTCCCCGAGAAATGTTTTCGGGGCTGCTGCTGCGTGCCTGAGCCCAGTCTCGCGGTGGGAGAAACCCGCATACAGCGAAAGCCCTTTGCCTGGGCATCTCCCCTTGGAAAGCACAGCATTCGTTGGGAAATCAGAGTTGGGTTTGGGGATGCTGCTGCTGCTTGCCTAAGCGAGTCTCCGCAGCATGTTGGAAGATACCTGCATGGAGCGAAATCCTCTTGCCCTAGCATCCTTTCTGCTTGAGAGGAAGCATGGTTGCTCACGTCTGTAACCACGCTCCCCAGGAGCAAGTGTGGGGAAGGCACAGCACGCCGCCCCCGGGGAAGAGAAGGATCCCTTCGCCTTGGGGTCGGGAAACGCTCGGGAACAGGATAGCCTGCCGCGGCACGCAATGCAGGCCGGTGGCCAGACATGTGTCACCCGCTCCCTGTGCGGAGAGATGGAAGCCTGGCTGCTAAGGAGACATGAGGGGACGACTAGGGCAGGGGCGCGTGCTCCACTCTAAGGAGTCTGGGCAGAAGGCAGGCCTGTCCTGTGCCTCTGTTACCAAGGGGACAGCATCTCCTTGGCCACCTGTCCCAAGGGCAGACTTGGGCTTGCCACCAGGTGCCATACCTGGAACTTGCAGAAACAACCCCATGGAGAAACGGTCAGTCAGATGCCATCTTCCACCAAGATGTGGCAGCATTGTGGGTGACAGGGGGTGCGGCGAGGAAGGAGTCTAGACAGTCCCCCACAGTTCCCCATCCCAGTGCCCGGGCCGTGTGCAGGGATCCTGTTGCCTCCTCTCTCCTGTGGTGAAGGCACTGGCCTTGACCCCAAGTCTGCCCGAGCACCGGAGCAAAAGGCAAAGCCTTACCAGAGCAGGAGATGGAATTAGGAATAGAGTGCCATGCTAGGCCACGCACGCTGCTGCAGGGTTGTGACTGTGTCTGCCTAGTTCGGCTTAGCAAAGTGAAATCCGGGCGCGAACATGGAGCCAGGGAAAGCAAGGCCCAAGAGGCAACAGCTCTCCCGCAGCTCTTCTTCCCTGACTCGACTGAAGCTTTGCTGAGGAAGCAGCGGCGAAGTGCTGTTCGCTCCAAACCAAAGCCTCTGCGAAAGCACAGCATTCGCTGAGAAATGTTGTGCGGGCTGCTGCTGTTTCCCTGAGCCCAGTCTTGCGGTGGGAGAAACCCGCATACAGCGAAAGCCTCTTTGCCTGGGCCTCTCCCTTAGGAAAGCACAGCATTCGTTGGGAAATCAGAGTTGGGTTTGGGGATGCTGCTGCTGCTTGCCTGAGCGAGTCTCGGCAACATGGTGGAAGATACCCGCATGGAGCGAAATCCTCTTTGCCCTAGCATCCCCTCGCCTGAGAGAGAAGCATGGTTGCACACGTCTGTCACTGCGCTCCCCAGGAGCAATTTTGGGGAAGGCACAGCACGCCGCCCCAGGGAAGAGAAGGATCCCTTGGCCTTGGGTCTTGAAACGCTCGGGAGTCAGAATAGCCTGCCGAGGCACGAACAGCAGGCCATGAGAAGGCAAGTGTCCTCTACTCCCTGTGCGGAGAGATTGAAGCCTGGCTTCTAAGGAGACATGAGGGGACGACAAGGGCAAGGGTGCATGCTCCACTCTGAGGAAGGAGTCTGGGCAGAAGGCAGGCCTGTCCTGTGCCTCTGGTCCCAAGGGGAAAGCATCTCCTTGGGCACCTGTCCCAAGGGCAGACTTGGGCTTGCCACCAGGTGCCATACCCGGAACTCGCAGAAACAACCCCATGGAGAAACGTGCAGTCAGATGCCCTCTTCCACCAAGATGTGGCAGCATTGTGGGTGGCCGGGGTGTGCCGGGGAAAGAGTGGAGACAGTCCCCACCGTTCCCCATCCCAGTGCTCGGGCCCTGTGCAGGGATCCTGTTGCCTCCTCTCTCCTGTGGTGAAGGCACTGGCCTTGACCCCGAGTCTGCCCGAGCGCCGGAGCAAAAGGCAAAGCCTTACCTACGCCAGGAGATGGTAATAGCCATAGAGTGTCATGCTAGGCCACGCACGCTGCTGCAGGGTTGTGACTGTGTCTGCTTAGATCGGCTTAGCAAGGTGAACCCCGGGCGCGAACTTGGAGCCCGGGAAAACAAGGCCCAAGAGGCACCAGCCCTCCCGCGGCTCTTCTTTCCAGCCGCGACAGAGCGAACGACCAAAGCCTTGCTGAGGAAGCAGAAGCGAAGTGCGGTTTGCGCCAAGCTGAAAACCTCTGCGAAAGCATAGCAGTCGCTGGGAAATCAGAGTCGGTTCTGTGGGCTGCTTTTGTTGCTTGCCTTAGCCTAGTATTCGCAGCACAATGGGAAAAACCCGCATAGAGCGAAAGCTTCTTGGCCGGGGCATCCCCTCTGGGAAAGCACAGCATTCTCTGGGAAATCAGAGTCGGGTCTGTGGGATGCTGCCTGCTGCTTGCCGGAGCTAGTCTCCCCTGCACGGTGGAATAAACCCGCATGGGGCGAAATTCTCTTTGCCTGGGCTTCCGCTCTACCTGAGAGAGAAGCGCGGTGGTGCCTGTGGAAAGAGCCTTAAGGAAAGGGACGCATCTGTCACTGCAGAGCAAAGGAAGCCGGGCTGCTAAGGAGACACGAGGGGAAGATTAGGGCAGGGGAAAGGGCTCCACTCTGAGGAAGGAGTCTGGGCAGAAAGCATGCCTGTCCTGAGCCTTTGGGCCCAAGGAGACAGCAGCTCCTTGGCCACCTGACCCTGGTGGAGCCATGGGCTTGCCACCAGGCGCCTACCCTAAACTCGAGAAACAACGCCCAGAAAGACCTGGCCATCAGATGCCATCTTCCTCCGGGATGTAGAAGCTTGGAGGAGGCCCGGGTTTTAAGGGGAAGGAGTGGTGACAGTCCCCCAAAGCTCCCTATTCAGTGCACGGGCGGTGTGCAGGGATCCTGTCACCTCTCCTTTCCTGTCGAGAAAGCACAGGCCTTGTCCGCGAGTCGGCCTGAGCGCCAGAGTAAAAGGCCAAGCGATGCCTACACCGGGAGATGGTAGTGTGCATGGAGTGCCATCCTAGGCTAAGCGCGCTACTGCACGGTTGTGACTGTGTCTGCTTATTTCGGCCTGTCAGGGTGAACCCAGGACGCGAACATGGAGCCAGGGAAAGCAAGGCCCAAGAGGCACCAGCTCTCCCGCAGCTCTTCTTCCCTGATGCGACAGAAGCCTTGCTGAGGAAGCAGTGGCGAAGGGCTGTTTGCTCCAAACCAAAGCCTCTGCGAAAGGACAGCATTCCCCGAGAAATGTTTTGGGGGCTGCTGCTGCGTGCCTGAGCCCAGTCTCGCGGTGGGAGAAACCCGCATACAGCGAAATCCCCTTTGCCTGAGCATCTCCCCTTGGAAAGCACAGCATTCGTTGGGAAATCAGAGTTGGGTTTGGGGATGCTGCTGCTGCTTGCCTGAGCGAGTCTCGGCAACATGGTGGAAGATACCCGCATGGAGCAAAATCCTCTTTGCCCTAGCATCCCCTCTGCCTGAGAGAGAAGCATGGTTGCACACGTCTGTCACCGCGCTCCCCAGGAGCAATTTTGGGGAAGGCACAGCACGCCGCCCCAGGGAAGAGAAGGATCCCTTGGCCTTGGGTCTAGAAACGCTCGGGAGTCAGAATAGCCTGCCGAGGCACGAACAGCTGGCCATGAGAAGACAAGTGTCCTCTACTCCCTGTGCGGAGAGATTGAAGCCTGGCTTCTAAGGAGACATGAGGGGAAGACAAGCGCATGGGTGCGTGCTCCACTCTGAGGAAGAAGTCTGGGCAGAAAGCAGGCCTGTCCTGTGCCTCTTGTCCCAAGGGGAAAGCATCTCTTTGGCCACCAGTCCCAAGGGCAGACTTGGGCTTGCCAACCAGGTGCCATACCCGGAACTCGCAGAAACAACCCCATAGAGAAACGTGCAGTCAGATGCCATCTTCCACCAAGATATGGCAGCATTGTGGATGGCCGGGGGGGTGTGCCGGGGAAAGAGTGGAGACAGTCCCCACCGTTTCCCATCCCAGTGCTCGGGCCCTGTGCAGGGATCCTGTCGCCTCTTCTCTCCTGTGGTGAAGGCACTGGCCTTGACCCCGAGTCTGCCCAAGCGCCGGAGCAAAAGGCAAAGCCTTACCTACGCCAGGAGATTGTAATAGGCATAGAGTGTCATGCTAGGCCACGCACGCTGCTGCAGGGTTGTGACTGTGTCTGCTTAGATCGGCTTAGCAAGGTGTACCCCGGGCGCGTACTTGGAGCCCGGGGAAACAAGGCCCAAGAGGCCAGCTCTCCCGAGGTCTTCTTTCCAGCCGCGACAGAGCAAACGACCAAAGCCTTGCTGAGGAAGCAGCAGCGAAGTGCGGTTTGCGCCAAGCTGAAAACCTCTGCGAAAGCACAGCAGTCGCTGGGAAATCAGAGTCGGTTCTGTGGGATGCTGCCTGCTGCTTGCCGGAGCTAGTCTCCACTGCACGGTGGAATAAACCCACATGGAGCGAAATCCTCTTTGCCTGGGCTTCTGCTCTGCCTGAGAGAGAAGCGCGGTGGTGCCTGTGGAAAGAGCCTTAAGGAAAGGGACACATCTGTCACTGCAGAGCGAAGGAAGCCGGGCTGCTAAGGAGACACGAGGGGAAGATTAGGGCAGGGGAAAGGCTCCACTCTGAGGAAGGAGTCTGGACAGAAAGCATGCCTGTCCTGAGCCTTTGGGCCCAAGGAGACAGCAGCTCCTTGGCCACCTGACCGTTTTGGAGCCATGGGCTTGCCACCAGGCGCCTACCCTAAACTCGAGAAACAACTCCCAGAAAGACCTGGCCATCAGATGCCATCTTCCTCCGGGATGTAGAAGCTTGGAGGAGGCCCGGGTTTTAAGGGGAAGGAGTGGTGACAGTCCCCCAAAGCTCCCTATTCAGTTCACGGGCGGTGTGCAGGGATCCTGTCACCTCTCCTTTCATGTGAGGAAAGCACAGGCCTAGTCCGCGAGTCGGCCTGAGCGCCAGAGTAAAAGGCCAAGCGATGCCTACACCGGGAGATGGTAGTGTGCATGGAGCGCTACTGCACGGTTGCGACTGTGTCTGCGTAGTTCGGCCTGGCAGGGTGAACCCAGGACGCGAACATGGAGCCAGGGAAAGCAAGGCCCAAGAGGCACCAGCTCTCCCGCAGCTCTTCTTCCCAGACGCGACAGAAGCCTTGCTGTGGAAGCAGTGGCGAAGGGCTGTTTGCTCCAAACCAAAGCCTCTGCGAAAGGACAGCATTCCCCGAGAAATGTTTTGGGGGCTGCTGCTGCGTGCCTGAGCCCACTCTCGCGGTGGGAGAAACCCGCATACAGCGAAAGCCCTTTGCCTGGGCATCTCCCCTTGGAAAGCACAGCATTCGTTGGGAAATCAGAGTTGGGTTTGGGGATGCTGCTGCTGCTTGCCTAAGCGAGTCTCCGCAGCATGTTGGAAGATACCCACATGGAGCGAAATCCTCTTGCCCTAGCATCCTTTCTGCTTGAGAGGAAGCATGGTTGCTCACGTCTGTAACCACGCTCCCCAGGAGCAAGTGTGGGGAAGGCACAGCACGCCGCCCCCAGGGAAGAGAAGGATCCCTTGGCCTTGGGGTCGGGAAACGCTCGGGAACAGGATAGCCTGCCGCGGCACGAAATGCAGGCCGGTGGCCAGACATGTGTCACCCGCTTCCTGTGCGGAGAGATGGAAGCCTGGCTGCTAAGGAGACATGAGGGGACGACTAGGGCAGGGGTGCGTGCTTCACTCTAAGGAGTCTGGGCAGAAGGCAGGCCTGTCCTGTGCCTCTGTTACCAAGGGGACAGCATCTCCTTGGCCACCTGTCCCAAGGGCAGACTTGGGCTTGCCACCAGGTGCCATACCTGGAACTTGCAGAAACAACCCCATGGAGAAACGGTCAGTCAGATGCCATCTTCCACCAAGATGTGGCAGCATTGTGGGTGACAGGGGGTGCGGCGAGGAAGGAGTGGAGACAGTCCCCCACAGTTCCCCATCCCAGTGCCCGGGCCGTGTGCAGGGATCCTGTTGCCTCCTCTCTCCTGTGGTGAAGGCACTGGCCTTGACCCCAAGTCTGCCCGAGCACCGGAGCAAAAGGCAAAGCCTTACCAGAGCAGGAGATGGAATTAGGAATAGAGTGCCATGCTAGGCCACGCACGCTGCTGCAGGGTTGTGACTGTGTCTGCCTAGTTCGGCTTAGCAAAGTGAAATCCGGGCGCGAACATGGAGCCAGGGAAAGCAAGGCCCAAGAGGCAACAGCTCTCCCGCAGCTCTTCTTCCCTGACTCGACTGAAGCTTTGCTGAGGAAGCAGCGGCGAAGTGCTGTTCGCTCCAAACCAAAGCCTCTGCGAAAGCACAGCATTCGCTGAGAAATGTTGTGCGGGCTGCTGCTGTTTCCCTGAGCCCAGTCTTGCGGTGGGAGAAACCCGCATACAGCGAAAGCCTCTTTGCCTGGGCCTCTCCCTTAGGAAAGCACAGCATTCGTTGGGAAATCAGAGTTGGGTTTGGGGATGCTGCTGCTGCTTGCCTGAGCGAGTCTCGGCAACATGGTGGAAGATACCCGCATGGAGCGAAATCCTCTTTGCCCTAGCATCCCCTCTGCCTGAGAGAGAAGCATGGTTGCACACGTCTGTCACCGCGCTCCCCAGGAGCAATTTTGGGGAAGGCACAGCACGCCGCCCCAGGGAAGAGAAGGATCCCTTGGCCTTGGGTCTAGAAACGCTCGGGAGTCAGAATAGCCTGCCGAGGCACGAACAGCAGGCCATGAGAAGACAAGTGTCCTCTACTCCCTGTGCGGAGAGATTGAAGACTGGCTGCTAAGGAGACATGAGGGGAAGACAAGGGCATGTGTGCGTGCTCCACTCTGAGGAAGGAGTCTGGGCAGAAGGCAGGCCTGTCCTGTGCCTCTTGTCCCAAGGGGAAAGCATCTCTTTGGCCACCTGTCCCAAGGGCAGACTTGGGCTTGCCACCAGGTGCCATACCCGGAACTCGCAGAAACAACCCCATGGAGAAACGTGCAGTCAGATGCCCTCTTCCACCAAGATGTGGCAGCATTGTGGGTGGCCGGGGTGTGCCGGGGAAAGAGTGGAGACAGTCCGCACCGTTCCCCATCCCAGTGCTCGGGCCCTGTGCAGGGATCCTGTCGCCTCTTCTCTCCTGTGGTGAAGGCACTGGCCTTGACCCCGAGTCTGCCCGAGCGCCGGAGCAAAAGGCAAAGCCTTACCTACGCCAGGAGATGGTAATAGGCATAGAGTGTCATGCTAGGCCACGCACGCTGCTGCAGGGTTGTGACTGTGTCTGCTTAGATCGGCTTAGCAAGGTGAACCCCGGGCGCGAACTTGGAGCCTGGGGAAACAAGGCCCAAGAGGCACCAGCTCTCCCGAGGCTCTTCTTTCCAGCCGCGACAGAGCAAACGACCAAAGCCTTGCTGAGGAAGCAGCAGCGAAGTGCGGTTTGCGCCAAGCTGAAAACCTCTGCGAAAGCATAGCAGTCGCTGGGAAATCAGAGTCGGTTCTGTGGGATGCTGCCTGCTGCTTGCCGGAGCTAGTCTCCACTGCACGGTGGAATAAACCCGCATGGGGCGAACTTCTCTTTGCCTGGGCTTCCGCTCTGCCTGAGAGAGAAGCGCGGTGGTGCCTGTGGAAAGAGCCTTAAGGAAAGGGACACATCTGTCACTGCAGAGCGAAGGAAGCCGGGCTGCTAAGGAGACACGAGGGGGAGATTAGGGCAGGGGAAAGGGCTCCACTCTGAGGAAGGAGTCTGGGCAGAAAGCATGCCTGTCCTGAGCCTTTGGGCCCAAGGAGACAGCAGCTCCTAGGCCACATGACCGTGGTGGAGCCATGGGCTTGCCACCAGGCGCCTACCCTAAACTCGAGAAACAACTCCCAGAAAGACCTGGCCATCAGATGCCGTCTTCCTCCGGGATGTAGAAGCTTGGAGGAGGCCCGGGTTTTAAGGGGAAGGAGTGGTGACAGTCCCCCAAAGCTCCCTATTCAGTGCACGGGCGGTGTGCAGGGATCCTGTCACCTCTCCTTTCCTGTGGGGAAAGCACAGGCCTAGTCCGCGAGTCGGCCTGAGCGCCAGAGTAAAAGGCCAAGCGATGCCTACACCGGGAGATGGTAGTGTGCATGGAGTGCCATCCTAGGCTAAGCGCGCTACTGCACGATTGCGACTGTGTCTGCGTAGTTCGGCCTGGCAGGGTGAACCCAGGACGCGAACATGGAGCCAGGGAAAGCAAGGCCCAAGAGGCACCAGCTCTCCCGCAGCTCTTCTTCCCTGACGCGACAGAAGCCTTGCTGAGGAAGCAGTGGCGAAGGGCTGTTTGCTCCAAACCAAAGCCTCTGCGAAAGCACAGCATTCCCCGAGAAATGTTTTGGGGGCTGCTGCTGCGTGCCTGAGCCCAGTCTCGCGGTGGGAGAAACCCGCATACAGCGAAAGCTCCTTTGCCTTGGCATCTCCCCTTGGAAAGCACAGCATTCGTTGGGAAATCAGAGTTGGGTTTGGGGATGCTGCTGCTGCTTGCTTAAGCGAGTCTCCGCAGCATGTTGGAAGATACCCGCATGGAGCGAAATCCTCTTTGCCCTAGCATCCTTTCTGCCTGAGAGAGAAGCATGGTTGCTCACGTCTGTCACCACGCTCCCCAGGAGCAAGTGTGGGGAAGGCACAGCACACCGCCCCCGGGGAAGAGAAGGATCCCTTGGCCTTGGGGTCGGGAAACGCTCGGGAACAGGATAGCCTGCCGCGGCACGCAATGCAGGCCGGTGGCCAGACATGTGTCACCCGCTCCCTGTGCGGAGAGATGGAAGCCTGGCTGCTAAGGAGACATGAGGGGACGACTAGGGCAGGGGCGCGTGCTCCACTCTAAGGAGTCTGGGCAGAAGGCAGGCCTGTCCTGTGCCTCTGTTACCAAGGGGACAGCATCTCCTTGGCCACCTGTCCCAAGGGCAGACTTGGGCTTGCCACCAGGTGCCATACCTGGAACTTGCAGAAACAACCCCATGGAGAAACGGTCAGTCAGATGCCATCTTCCACCAAGATGTGGCAGCATTGTGGGTGACAGGGGGTGCGGCGGGGAAGGAGTGGAGACAGTCCCCCACAGTTCCCCATCCCAGTGCCCGGGCCGTGTGCAGGGATCCTGTTGCCTCCTCTCTCCTGTGGTGAAGGCACTGGCCTTGACCCCGAGTCTGCCCGAGCACTGGAGCAAAAGGCAAAGCCTTACCAGAGCAGGAGATGGAATTAGGAATAGAGTGCCATGCTAGGCCACGCACGCTGCTGCAGGGTTGTGACTGTGTCTGCCTAGTTCGGCTTAGCAAAGTAAAATCCGGGCGCGAACATGGAGCCAGGGAAAGCAAGGCCCAAGAGGCAACAGCTCTCCCGCAGCTCTTCTTCCCTGACTCGACTGAAGCTTTGCTGAGGAAGCAGCGGCGAAGTGCTGTTCGCTCCAAACCAAAGCCTCTGCGAAAGCACAGCATTCGCTGAGAAATGTGTGCGGGCTGCTGCTGCTTCCCTGAGCCCAGTCTTGCGGTGGGAGAAACCCGCATACAGCGAAAGCCTCTTTGCCTGGGCCTCTCCCTTAGGAAAGCACAGCATTCGTTGGGAAATCAGAGTTGGGTTTGGGATGCTGCTGCTGCTTGCCTGAGCGAGTCTCGGCAACATGGTGGAAGATACCCACATGCAGCGAAATCCTCTTTGCCCTAGCATCCCCTCTGCCTGAGAGAGAAGCATGGTTGCACACGTCTGTCACCCCGCTCCCCAGGAACAGTATGGAGATTATTCATATTATTAAAAGTAAAATTACCATATGATTCAGTAATCCCACTTCTAGGTATCTATCTAAAGGAAACGAAGTCACTGTTCATAGACATATCTGCACTCTTATGTTTATTATAAAATTATTAACTCTAAGCAAGAGATGGAAATAACTTCAGTATCCATTAATGGATGAAAGAATAAAATAAGTATGGTAAATATATACTACGGAATACTACTTAACCATGAAAAATTAAGAAATACTGCCATTTACAACAGCATGGATGGATCTTGAAGGTATTATACTAAGTGAAATATTTCAAAGATTTTATATATTTTTTAATTTTATGTATTATGATATCCCTTACATACAGAATCTGAGGAAAAGGAAAACTAATGGAAACTTAGAGTTGAGTTGACAAGGGGTGAACCCGGGGTGGAGTAAGGTGGTCCAAGGGTGCAAACTTGCAACTATAATATGAAAAAGTTCTGGGGATCTAATGTACAGCATGATGATCATAGTTAATAAAATATACATACTTTTTTTATTGTGCTTCCCTTTATTAAACTTTGCATATATCACATTCTTACAAGTTGAAAGTTTATAGCAATCTTGTATAAAAAAAGTCTGCTGCCACCATTTCTCTAACAACATTTGTTCATTTTGTGTCTCTCTGTCACATGTTGGTAATTCTTGCAATATTTCAAGTTTTTTACATTATTATTGTATTTGTTATGGTGAACTGTGATCAGTAATTATGACCCACTGAAAACTCAGAACTAGTTTACTTAAGGTATATACATTGTTTTTCTTTAAAAACATAATGCTTTTGAACAGTACAGTATAGTGTCTATTTTTTATATGCACTGGGAAACCATAAAAAATAATAATTTGACTTAGTTTATTGAGATAATCACTTTATTGAGGCGGTCTGGAACAAAACCCACAAGACCTCTGAAGTTTATCTCTACTATACTATATACATAAAAGTTGCTAAGAGAGTAGATCTTAAAATTCCTTACGATACATGCATAAAAATCAGTGGCAACTATACGAGATAGTAGATGTATTAACATTTTTGTGTAGATTATATTGCAATAAAGATGTATACCAATTTATCAAATTGTACAAAATTTACACAATGTTAAAAGTTTGCAATGTTATAAGAAATCATTTCTTAAATTTACAAATATGTCGATTTTTTTCAATAAAGCTGGAAAAAACTTTTTGTAGAATTAATCTATTTTTCAAAAAAGGAAGTAAGGCAGTAGAAACTGCAACTAACTCTGAAATAATAGAATATAAAATCCATTTTTGTTATATACACTGTGACAAAAACTATTACTTAGTTTACAATGGAGGAGTACTTATGAAGCATGAAGGATGGTCTATAAAAAAGGCTGAAAGAGCTCAGTTTTAAGGTTTAAATTTAAAATCTTCTTTTGAAATACTAAACTGACCACCCAGTGTTCCAAACATCAATGTCTTAACTGCATGAATTTATTTCATACAACTCTATAATCTAGTTTCATAAGAAAGCAGCATGCAAAGTTTGAATAAGACAGACTTGCTTAAGTTTCTTTATGTTCAACAGTAAAGGATACCTCCTTAAAAACAAATAGAAGAAAAATCAGCATATTTATTATGATAATTATTATTCATAAGGAGATTCATATTGAATTAGGGAATATATATCCTCAGAGGGGGTAAAGTAAAATGAAATTTATGTTGGTAAATGTGTCTAATAATAGTCAATACAATGCCTCAATATAAATGAATATTACCATTTTGAACAATTTAATTACTATTACTAGAATTATTATAAGTATAAAAATAGCTATCATTTTAGCATGGAATATGAGACTCTCATGCTCCATGCTTCATCACATCCACACAACAACGCTGCATAATAAGTATTATCATCACCATTTCATGGGTGAAAAAACTGAGGCTAACACATTTAGATAACTGGTTTATGATTACATGGGTAGCAAAAATGCATCACACTAATTTAGGCTTTATGATTTCATAATTGTACTCTTTCCACTGCACATTCTATTACTCTGTAAATACTTGGCCTGTTTTCATTTGGTTCTTTAATTTTATTCATGTGGTGATGGCTTAAAGCTTCATTTAAAGGAAGCTTAAAAATTTCATTTAACCAAAAGCTCCCAAGAATTAAAAATGCCACGGATCTAATGTAGACATGGATATCATTAGTTAATGGGTAACTATATATTTTCCACCCTAGTGAGATAACAATCAGAGTATTTTTCTAAGTTTTAGTCTCTCAGTGTTAAAAAGGACTTTGTTAAAATAGAAATATTTAGACAAAGGTGATCAAAAGTCTGAATCAGGTCACCTTAAGGTAAATATTAGGAACCTGAGGAAACAAATGGAGATTTGAACACTGAGCTATGATATAATGAATGGTTTCAAGTATTTAGTAGAGTATAGAAAAGCCCTTTAAAGCCTGGTCTTAGCCTAGCATTGCAGCTTCTGGGATATCTGTCTATCTATCATCTATCTATCTAGATATAAATTTGAAAACTTTTTTAACTTAAAGATTTTGAGAAATAGAACATAATCAGCACCATAGAAGATCTGTTTCTGATAACAACCTAGCCCCTCCTCCCAGTTTGTTAATATTCTCTCTTATTTAATGTAACATTGTGCAAATAGACCACTACTGATCTGCCGTTATGAATGAAATAGCTATAATCATCTGTTTGCATATCCTGGTGAAAATATTCATTTAGTTCCATGTTGTATTTCTAGGAATGGACCAAATTTTTATTTTTATTTTTAAGTTTTCTAAATATTGTCCAACTTACCTCAAATGTTTTTATTATGGGCACTTTCATTCTTTCACATTCTTGCAAGGCAATTTTACTGTTGCCCAATATGGTAAGTGTGTAATAGTATGTCATTTTAGGTTTTAATTTATTTTTAATTTAATTTAATTTAATTCCAGATTCATAATAAAGATAAACAGTTTTTATATATGAGTGGCCATTTGGATTACCCTTTCTGTAAAGTACATGCTCAAATCTTTTGATATCTTAACACTGTGTCATACTGACTTCTTTAATAGTAGATTTTCTGAATGAACTTTTAGCTGTGTAGGTCTTCTCTATTTTATTTTGAACTTGTTTTCATTTCAAAATCTTTATATTTATTTTCATAATCTGCTTTTATTTTGCTTTGTCTATTATCTATCTATCTATCTATTTATTTGCAAGCAAGAGAGAGTGAGCAAGTGAGAGTGCAGGGAGGGATAGAAAAAGAAGGGAAAAGAATCTTAAGCAGGCTCCAGGCTCAGCACAGAGCCCAACTCTGGGCTCTATTTCACAACCATGACATCATGACCTGAGCCAAATTGAAAGAGATAAAATAAAATTAAGGTGTTAAAAAAAAAGGAAAAAGAATTGGAGGTTTAATTAAGTGAGCCACCCAGGCACCCCTGTGGTATCTTAAATTAGCTGTCATATCTTTAAAGTTCTAGAGTATCCATTTGGTTCATTTATAAAACCTTTCTCAATATCATTTTTAGTGTCAGCTTTTTGTTCAATTTGCTTCCCCTCTCATTTCTTTGAGCAGAGTAATCAAGCCATTTTACAATCTTTATTGATCATTTTAACATCATACTTAATCCCATTTTGTCTATCAAATCTTGTTAATGGTTTTTCTTTGTGTGCTTTGTTACATTTTGCTATGTTCAAGACATTATATTTGAAACTCTTATTGAGTAGGGATAATTAAGATAATTAGCTATAATAATGGTATGGTCCTCCTTGGTAGGATTTTCTCTTATATCTGAGACTCTACAAGACAATCATACTCCAAATTCAGTGATTGACTTTCTCAGTTTACACAGAAGGCAAGGTAGGCTATAGTCTTATTTCTGCTTCTCCTTGTGCTTTGGGGATCTCAACTTAAATTTGGGTTGTACCAAAGTCCTCAAATTTGATTGCTGCTGGATTTGTTTCTCTAGTATCAAGAGTCTATTAACAACACAGCTCAGTGTGTTTTAGCAGTTTCAAATGCTCTCATAGCTAAAATGGCTTCAGGGCATATATCTCTAGGCTCTCATTGTATTTCGTATTTTGGCCCAGTAATCCCTCACTTATTTTTATAATCATTCTGATATTTTTAACTTTAAAAGCTATTTTGTCTGGATTTTTAGTTGTCTTAAGTAGGAGTTTTTAGATCACCATTACTAGAAGCAACAACAAATATACATGAAAATATCTGCAGTAGTTTATCACATCTTTATGGCTTTGAACTTCCATAAGCTGAGGCATCCTTCTCTAATCACTTAGGCAAACTCCAATTTACCCTTTAATACAACACAAGAATTGCTTCATTTAAGAACATGTTCAGGGATGACTCTTCCCCACTGTTCTTACCAACATTCCCACACACTCTTTGCTACCCAAAGCTTGTTTATGAACTTTCGTTAGGTATATCAGCGTGACCAGAATTTTGCTCTATTGTATTTTTGTCCTTTAGAGCTTTAATTAAATATGAATTCCATAGAAAGTCTGTCCCTTTTCTTTCAAACCTGGGTTAGTTATTTCTTCTCATTCTTTGTCAGAAGTTACTTTATTAGAGAAACTTATAGCTCTATTGTGACTTTGGAGCCTTTACAGTTTTTCGACTGGAAAAATCACCCATCCCTGAGATTTTTACGCAGCTTCCTAGCTGATATTATTCAGAAATCTGTTCAAAACAGACTTTTTCAGGGAGGCCCTTTCGGACCACTCAGTTAAAAAACCTCTTCTCAATCACTGCTCTTTTAAAAATGTGCTTATTTAGTTCAAATATGCATCTCTATTAAAGAAAAAGCAGTACGATTTTTTTTTTTTAAAGTTGGCTTACCTATTATCTATCTCTCCCATTAAAATGATTCCTCTGGCCTGGGGTTTTGTTGTGCTCATTTTAGGCCAGGCACTCAATAAATTGTCACTGAATGATTGAATTGTTTGACTCCCTTGCTAGATTCTCAACTTCATGAGGCCAAGGATTGTTCTATTCGGTCCTTCTTTATCCTCAATGTCTGTTATATTGCAGTCACTTACGTGACTAATGGGAAAAATCACAGAAAGAAAGAGTTAAAACTACAGAAAAACCCTGTAGGTTCAATAACACAAAGCTTTCTAAAATTATTTAGCCCAGGAATTGAATACTGGCTGCACTTTTGATTTTTTTTAAATGGTATTGAATTTAATTTAAATGGAAATACTGGAATGGTAGAATAATAAAAAAATTATAAAAGCAACTTGCTCCTTAAAGTAAGAATTATATAGGGCATCTCTTCTAGAAGCAAAATTTTCAAATGTCAAACATCTGAAAGCATAGAAGGAGAAGTAAGAGTGTGAATTGTACTTCAATGCTCTTTTCTTTATATTCAGCAAACAGCTTCATTCACACACCTTTCCAATTTTTTCAACTCTTTTGACAAAGCCTTCAGAGGAGTTACTGCTGATGACAACCATCACAGCCTAACAGGAGAAATTTTATAAAGAAAAATAATAGCATGTTTTTCCCAAATTGTTAAGGATATGGTGAAGCTCTGTCGGATTCAAAGGAGGAATGTGCAATTCCATGCTATATATAATAATAACTTGTTTTAATAGTGGCTTTGCAATTTTTCATATATATCCATTTTCTGAAACCACTATCAAATAAACAAAAACAAAGAAATGAACAGGGGTTCGAGACAGAAATTATCTAATCTAAAAATAGCACATGTTCACAGAATACACAACACATATCCCACGTACTACTATAGGTTTCAAGTAATAGTCAAAACAATAGTAAAAATGATTCAGACCACACCAGTCAAATCATAAATGGGACCTTAACTGTAAATCCTTATCTTTAGATCAAAGCGGGTAATTGGGGGCTGAAGATACATTATAGAACTAATATGTTATAGAACTCCTCTGAAATGAGTCATTTATTCCATCACTTTTCCTGCACAGCTGCTGACCCATGTTTTGGTTCCTGGAAATAGCTGCTACCCTGTCATACTTCTTAAAAGCACATATATTGATAACTCTACTCATTCCTCCATTCTCTGTGACTGTCACTGTGTTAAAATGTGGAGTCAGCTGACTCACTTGTGATGGTAATAAAGTAGATGAGTTTGCAAAGTATTTTGTTATTTCTAAAAATGCAAAAACCAAATTACATTGAAATCATAAGGGGTGTTTCAGGGAGAGCTGTAGGATGTGGTTTCTTGTGTAATCCACAGAGATTAGCTCCAACACATATTTAAACTCTCCTCTAGGAGCAACCTTAGTGGTAAAGCAAGAAGATAAACAGATGTAAACACACCCTGGCACAAAATTATCACTTATGTTTGGCTTCCTAGTCTCCTCGTGTTACTTATTTATCTTAACTTCTCTCTGAAATCAGGGAACACAGAATCTCAATCAGTTGACATTTTTCTACTGAATTACCCAATAGTCTGATCATACCCCAAGACTTTTTTAAATTATTTCACTCATAATCCCAAATCTGCTTTGCTTCCTCATCTTAGTACACTGTAATTTGATTTCAAAATGAGGACAGTTGTCAGTAATGCCACATTCGTTCATCTATTTTACAATTCCATGTGCTTATAACTATGAAGATATGTTAATAACATCCATTCCAATAAGCCACCCTAAATTTATTATCATGAAACAAGACCTCAAGAAAGAGAATTCAAAATCATCCATGTATTTGCAACTTATTGCAATAAAGCCTTTATCAATAGACTTCCCTGTGCACATGGTGGTCAAATTGCTGGTGAAAACCAGCCAGATCTATTACAAGCTTTCTCATGGCTTCTAGGTAACCCAAGTGAGCCTTTATTGATACTGGGAAGGGATAAAGCAGGGAAGGGATAAACAGTGCTGTAAGAATTGGCTAGACAAAAGTAATGACTCTCATTACAAAGTGAGTATTTTAAAGCAAAAGAGCCTGTTGGGAATATTGTTTTATAAAATAGTGGTTTTTTTATTAACTTTTTAAAATTCAATTAGGTAACATATAGTGTACCATTAGTTTCAAATGTAGATTTCAGTTATTCATCCATAGCATATAATAGCTAATGCTCAGTACTTACTGTGATAGCTTCTTGAAAGCAGAATTTTAACCCACTGAGCCACCCAGGCGCCCTTGAAAGCAGAATTTTAGATCACATTTTCTGATTACTTCCATGTCGTACAACACTTTCCTGCTAGCAACCTTCAAAACATACTGTTTGTTAGAGGAATTTCTTTAATAATAAATAAATAGAAATTTATTTAAATTTATAAATATATAAAATAAATAGGAATTTATTTAAATTTATTTAAATATTGCACACTGTTTCATTGTTCATAAATAAGGTGATGATATTATAGCCATTAGTTGGTAGCACTGATATATCACTTTCTTTTTACTTCTCAGTGCATTCTCTTTACACAAAATAGATATATATTTTAAAAGAATCTGAATCTGTGGCAAACTTGTAAAAAACCCTATACAGTAAAGTTTATCATTTTAAGTAATCTCAATTATCTTCCTCAATTGTGATAGTATATCCTTCTATCTAGGCCAGATATTGTATGAGGGATTTGAAAAGACATACTTTTCTAAATTTCACTTTTCTCATCTGCAAAATGCTTATCATATCCTACAATAAAATACACTTACAATTTTTTGATGAAAATTTATTTATTTATTTTAAGATTTTATTTCTTTATCAGAGAGAGTGGGCGAGAGAGCAAGCACAGGCAGACAGAATGGCAGGCAGAGGCAGAGGGAGAAGCAGGCTCCCGGCCGAGCAAGGAGCCCGATGCGGGACTCGATCCCAGGACGCTGGGATCATGACCTGAGCCAAAGGCAGCTGCTTAACCAACTGAGCCACCCAGGCGTCCCTTTTGATGAAAATTTAATCTGTATAAACAATATATTTGCTGTAATGCGTGGTTCATGGAAAACATCTTATTTAATTATAAGCAACAACAGTATTAGAAATTAAGTAAATGTGTCTATAATATTTAAAGTTTTAACACATAATTCCACTGCTTTGCCTTATTTTCTCAAATCCCTTTACCACTTTCACTGACAGAGTTAAATGTACTTTTTCTACTAGTAGCCAGCTCTTTGTCTTTTGTCAGAAAGATGCCCTTGTGAATTATTTATAATAGAGATATTAGCAATAATAATAATAATAATAAATAGCAATGAAAATGTTAAAAAAAAGTTTTCTTAACTAATTAGGGTTCTTAGACATCAATTAGAGGAACCACCTCGGGCAAGCAAATTAATCTGCAAGACATTCCCAGAATTAACAAGTCAGTCAGATACAGGGTTGTCCGTAGACTGAAAGGTGAAGCAAAAGGACTAGGTTTGGAAAATAGGTAAGGACAGTGAAAAAAGTGATCAAATTTTGGGGCAAAATAAATTCTTAGGTGTCCTTTCAATGGAGTCCTGTTCATTATGTAGCAGAAACTCTAGAGATTATCTCAATCCATTGGAGTCACCCCATTTATTAGCTTGCTATTGACAAAGTTATTTACAAACTGTAGAGCAAGAGGTTATAATGGAGAAAACTGATGGTAATGCACAGGATTCTTGTTAACAATAATGCAAGTTAGTGATTTTTCATTAGAAAACATAAATTCTATAACCCAAATTATGGGCCCAGAGCACTTCTGCTGCACAACTCTGCTTATATCCCAAATAACCATGTGAACTAGTTTTAATATCTGCTTCTCTTATTAATTTTTGAATAAAAATTCTTGACACAAGTATTTTATAATTGTGTGATAACCATGCATTTAATTTCTTGGAGAACAAAACACACTTTAGCATAACTAGGTTTGTTCACAGAACCAGCCTTGATAACACACTTCTATATGTTAGAAATGATGTAATAAATGTAGAATATTGGGCACTTGTTTGGTATTCTTTGCCATGTTTTGCACTATCTAAAAAGAGATCAGTGAACTTGGACTGGAGTTAGTAGACATGGAAGAAAATAAAATATTACAGAGAAGAATACTCTGTGGTCCACAACCTAAACGGGCTGGGATTCCCATCATTTGGATCCCTGTAGCTTTACAAAAGTCAATTAAATTTTTGTATCTCCGATTAAAGTTGATTCCCCAGTACTTTTTCAAACATCTCTTGTAAAGTATTGTTTCCCAGAAAAAAAGGGATTTTGCACATGTATCTGCCTTTGTCTCTGGTCATGATCTCAGTCAGGATCCTGGGATCGAGCCCCATTTCGGGCTTCCTGCTCATTAGGGAGTATACTTCTCAGTCTCTCTCTGCAGCTACATCCCCCTGCCCCACTCATGCTTTCTCTCTCTCTCAAATAAATAAATACAATCTTTAATTTTTTAATTAAAAATAAGATAAATAAATTAAAATAAAAAGTCTGGTCTTACTGCCCCATTTAGCTCCTTTTGTTTTTTTGAGTTGTATTTAAAGCAGCATGAGAGAACATGAGGCTCTCAAACTTTAAAAAAAAAAGGAAAAAATTGAGTTTTGTTAGGATTTAAGATCTTGTCTGCTAGACAAAAACGTTGGCTTTGTTAACATGTGAAAATCAACAAAAGAGAATAAGATCGAATTCTAATAATTTTTGTAGAAATTAAAAATTTCCTCCAACCCAATTACATACAGACCCATTAAGTAAATTCATTCCAATGTCCCAAACCAACCTTTTCTAATAGTAATGCATCTGTGTAAACAGGGTCAACCCAAGGAATAAATAAATATTATTATTTTTTTTCCTGTCTCTTCCACAGTCACATCTGGGTATATTGGTAGCAAGCCAATTATCTATCTTATAAGACATGATATCATAAGGAAGGTTATTCTGTCCATTTGGAACAACTGAAAATCATTGTAATTTTATCTTGGTGCAGTAACTTGAGATGGCACAGTGTGGGTTATGAATATATTTTATTTTTTTTACTGGGAAGAAGAGATTATAGAGATATTGGTTATCCAAGAGAGACTGACAGGTGTTGATAGTTGCCAGGTCAATATCCATCTACTCTTTCCTTTAATATCAGAAAGCACTGAGGGATTGACAACAAGGAAACTTAAAACAACATCAAATATTTTATTGTCTCTTTTCTAGTTACATTGTAACCTTATGACAAAGTATCAGTCGTACAAGATATCATTCTCTTTTACCTCTATCTTTCTGCCAGAAATGTGGGCTTAATAGTGAGAACTCCAACAGCAATTTTTGCAACTGTGAATAAAAAGCCATGAAAACCTCTAAGATAGTTCACTTGACTTTCTTAAGACTCTGAACCAACACATTACATTTTTGCAACTGTGAATGAAAAGCCATGAAAACCTCTAAGATAGTTCACTTGACTTTCTTAAGACTCTGAACCAACACCAGAAAACACTCTCTGTAGTCTTCTTGTTAAATGAAAAATATGGTTAAACCACTTTTGACAGTCTACTACCTACAGCAAACTGTAAATCTTAATTGAAATATGTCCTCTCAGCTGTGCTTAAGCAACTGAGTCCTGAGCTTTTTAGGTTTTCAGTCTGAAAGAGTACACCTCGGGTGCTCTGAAAGGGAAGAGAAAGGACACCCTGTTCTCCATATAAATTAAAGAAGAGAAATCTGTGCATTTAAGTGGGCCATATAAAATTTATCAAGCAATTATCTCCTAACTCCTTCCTATCCAAATTACCTGATATGCTCTCCCTACTCCTTTATTCCACGTTACTGCCTTTTCCAGGATTCTGTATCACATCACAGCATGTCTTCTGTTATTTCCTTCTTGCAAGCTAGTTTTGTTTTCTCCATCTAAAAAAATCAACAATCATTGTGTATTTCAATTCCCATTTTCCTCAAATGCATTGATTCTTCTTATCTATTACTCTTTTCTCATACTCAGTGTCTTTGTCTTTATGGGGTTTGTACTTTGCTTTTCCCCATTCTTTACTGCCATTATATAATCAAATCTAATAACTTCTTAGAGAAAGTTAAAAATTCCTGCATAGCCACACGTGAACACAAAGTCACTGATTTTTAGCAAACCTATAAGATAGTCAGACATCCATTCAATTTCTTTTTAAGATTTTATTTATTTATTTGACAGAGAGGGATGAAAAGCAGGCAGAGAGGCAGGCAGAGAGAGAGGAGGAAGCAGGCTCCCTGCTGAGCAGAGAGCCTGATTTGGGGCTCGGTCCCAGGACCCTGGGATCATGACCTGAGCCGAAGGCAGCGGCTTAACCCACTGAGCCACCCAGGCGTCCCTCCATTCAATTTCTTAACTGAGTCCCAAATGCATCCTGACTTCTAACCTAAACCTAAGTTCTACTTCTTACACGTTGTTATATGACCAAATTCTTTCAGTTCAGTATTTTGTAACATTTAAATATTAGTCAATTGATGCTTTGTTTGTGTATTTCTATGAAAATAATTTGAATACTGTAGATTTATTGTTATATTTATAGGTTTATAATCAAAGTTTCATCAGTTGAAGTTTTTGGAAATTTCAGATATAATGATTAACCTAAAATGATACTGCCTCAAATCCCTCTGATATCAAGGCCCAACTCCTGATCATAGCCAAACCTGTGGTGGATAGTTCCATGGGAAATTGCAGTTACTTAACACTGATAGGATCTCATGTTCTCTCTCTCATTTTGGAATGTCTCCAACACAACCCAAAAGTGTAGGAGAGTTAATGTCCTCTGAGGACAGCTCTCAGTGAAGTGGAAATAAGAACCATAGGTAAAATTGTCAGTTTTCAGGTCTTCATGAGGACAACTTAAAGAAGTTTCTCAGGACCTTTCAGTAAAAGCAAGCCTTCATTTTCTATCCACAACAATTATATCAACAATGTACCTCTTTGACAAAGTTGCTTCTTCACTGTATCACTTTCCCATTCTTTTCTACCTTGGATAATCTCCCAGATAAACTAACAGTACTCAAATCCTTTGTCCTACTCTTTGCTCTCAGGATAAATGGAGCCAAAAGACTTAGATTAATATCAAGTTCTGAATGGGATCTTAGAGCTATTTCTGTCCAGATTTTCATAAACATAGGGACCTTTGAATTATCAGGCTATAAATAAGTTCTAAATGGAGGGGGCAAAAGCAAAAAGTAGAAATTTTTATGTTTGATTTTTAATCATGATTAATTGACTTTATTGATTATTAAAAATACTAACATTATAAAAGTGTGGATCTTTGTAAAACAATGTCTTAATGTAAGAAAGAAGTTGCATAGTCCTTTTGAGAATATTAAACCAAGTGTTCAGGTGCCATCTAATTTCTTGTTTAATCCAGAACTTTGGTGTGCATCATCTTGAGGAATAGGATTTTGAAGTCCAGACAGACTAACAGAAAACTGATCCAAATGTGTGTGTTTATATTTCTGCTTTTGTTGTAAAAATCAAAGTGTGATTGCTGGTTTAAAATGGTAAAACTAATAATGTTCATGGACTCGATTATAAATTTTCTAATTGTATGGGAAGAATCCAACAAAGATAGAATTAATTGATTTGCAAATCCTCAAAGAGCTACAGGATCAGGTAGTGGTATGTTCTGATTCAACAGCATCATAATGCAGCATTTTATATGTGTGGCTAATGGATATTTTCATGAATGTTTGCTAGCTAGTCAGCCAATACAGAGAAATATTAGGTAGGGTAATTACTCACAGTTGTGTTTAATATAATGAGAGAAAATTATCAAATGGCACTAATAATAATAATCCTATAGCAGGCTAAATAATTCAATGATAATTACAAGTATTAATCTAGCTTTCTTCCCTGATTATGACTCTTCTCTCCTTTATCATAATGGGAGTAGCACATTGTCTGCAATGAATTGTGAAAACCCAGCAGTGACTTTGGCAGTGAAGGCCTCCCATCAATTTTGATAGGTTAAAAGGATTCTGGTTGGTCTTGAGCAAATGTGTCAATTTTTTTATTCTGTGTGTGTCATAAAAGAAAGAAGCAATAGTAAATTCTTGCTGTTATTCCATGGAGCCAATAAAATCATACTGCCAACAAGAGGCTGTTGACACCATAGGTGTAGTTAACTGTCTTGAAATACTACGCCTGGAAATAAAATCCTAATATTTCACATAACCTCTTTTTTTAAAAGAAACAAAACAAAACAAAACAAAACAACTATACTGCTTACATTTAGGGCCCTGCTGTTGTGTAACTATTTTTGAACATGTCTTCTGTAAGTGTATATATATATATATGTATATATATATACATATTTTTCTGTGCAATAAATTCATTTAGAGATAAATTTGGATTGCAAATTATTTTGGGGGAGGCGTGGTATTTGTGGCTAGTCTTACAAGTAAAAAGGACTAAAAGAAAGAAGAAAAACATTTTTTATTACAGCATATTTACATCTGTCCAAAGTACTTATCTACTATAATACTGACTAATGTATAATACTGTACACAAAGAAAGAAGCTAAATGAGTTATAATTCAGTCAGTGTATAGCTGGCCATTTTAAAACTTACCACTGAATCTTTCTGGTATGCAATGTGATATCTGGCAATCTGGTCCAGTTCATTACATCAGGTCATTTGTATGTTCTTATTACCATTTTGATAGCATAGCACATTTTATAACCCAGACATTTTACAATGGAACTATGATGCATGTATTTTCAAAAGTATAGACATACATGAAGCTATGAGGTCAAAAAAGATGAATGTCCGTAGTACCATATAGACTCAACAAATAAAAGTGTCCAAGGGTCTGAGTGTGACTTATGAATATTGTATAAGATTAGGCCAACATGTGGTTTTGATATAAATAATCTGTTCTTAAATTAGAATTACAATCGTTGAGTACAGTGTTGAAAATGGCAGATAGATTTTAGCTATCTTTGCTCACTAGGGAAAATGGAAAAATGTTTAGTTTGGTCAGATTTTCACTTAACTTCTGAAAAATCTTACGTTTGAGAGAACCCTTCTGAAATAAGAATCCTTAAAGACATAACCCCTTTGGCACAAGTTTTCAAGAAACTTGTTTGATGTTGTAGACAATTCTATGGCACACGTACTGTTCTAGATGTTTCATGCCAATAATATGTAAGCCATACCAAGGCTACATATACATATAGAGATGTTCCTCAGCTTACAAGGGGGCTATGTACAGAGAAACACATAAAAAATTGAAAATGCATTTAATACCCCTAAACAATCAAATATCATAGCTTACCTTAAGCTTATTTAAACATACTCAGAACACTTACATTTGCCTGCATTTGGGCAAAATCATCTTAAGCAAAGCCTATTTTATAACAAAGTATCAAATATCACATGCAATTTATTAAATATTACATTAAAAAAAGAATGCTTGTAAGAATATCAGGTGTTCACCCCTGTAATCTTCTAGCTGACTGGGAGCTGTGGCTCACTGCCGCTGCCCAGCATCACAAGATGGCACCATATAGAACAAGAGTTTCAGGTGGTAGGTGTTGTAAATTTTACCCAAACTGACATTGGTCAAACTCGTTTTTGTCATCATATATATCAAGTAGTTTTCTCGGGTTTATTTTTAGAATATCCTTGTATAATGAATATTTACACTGATATCTAGTATAAAAATCTTGCAATTTAACAGTAGAAACATTAAGATATTGAAAATCAATCTATTTCTTTAATTCATTGAAGACATTTTTGGCTTGTTTCCAGTACTTTCTTACTGGTTAAAAAGTGAATTTGAAGAAGTCTGGATTTCATTATTATATGGCACTTTCCCTTTGATGAATACAAAGACGATATTCTATATTAGCTATCTGAGAAGAATTTATTTTTTTAATTTTATTTATTTGTAAGAGAGAGAGTGAGAGAGAGCACAAGCAGGGGGAGCAGCAGGATGAGGGAGAAGCAAACTCCCGGCTAAGCAGGAAATCTGTTGCAGAACTGAGTCCCAGGACCCTAAGATCATAACCCGAGCTAAAGGCTCAGGCGTTTAACTGACTGAGCCACCCAGGTGTCCCAATCTGAGAAGAGTTCTCTATGCTATTCCTATTAATATGCAGTTTAAAGTCTAGGTAATTAACTTAATATTTTAGTGGCTATTGTATAGATAGCACTATGTTCCAGGCAGAGAGTAAGAAAGAAATATTAAATCAACCATATTCTATGCATTCTAAATGAAAATAATTAATCAATCATAATAAATCCTTCTATTTATGGAATATCAACTTATAAGCTTTCCTCCATATGAACAATGCCAAATACCAGAATAAAGGGTCATCTAATACAAATAAAGGATAGAATTAAAGAATTCTGGTAAGCCATTTAATTTTGAAAAATGGTGTTCTATTGTTGCTGAGTTGTGGTTTTCCGTTACATAATATCTGATAAGTGTAGAAGTAACATGAGTGTTACGTGAGATGAGAAATGGTATATAATTAAGATATTTTTAAAAGTACAGATAAATACAAATTTGTAAACATAGCATTATGGAGGAGTAAAAATAAATGATAGCTACACACTCTAAAGTGAATAAAAATTGGAAAGCTAATAGAGAAGTAAAACAAGGACAGTGCAAAAAGTATGGTACATTTTTATGAAGTTCAAACAAATTCTGTGAAACCATAGATGGACTTAAAGATACTATTATGTATCAAATATTGTAAAAATTAAGCAAGGAAATAGCAAACATAAAACAACCAAAGCATACAAACTTGGGTAGATACAAGAGGTGTGATCATGTTCTACTTCATAAAGAGATGAGTTAATAGATAAATACAAGTAACTAGACTTTTTAGAAGTTAATAAAACGTTGCCTGTTATTTCTTAGTAATATAAAATATATGGTTTTCTAACAAAAACGTTTATCTTAAAAATATTTAAAAATAAATTTCAGGCTACTCCTAAGGTTATATTTACTTTTCCACTGTGGGAAAAGCTGGTTGTTGTAGTTGTAGTTGTTTGTTTGTTTTAGTCTCCTCCTAGTTTTTATTATTATAATGTGGAATGAGGAATGTTAGATTGAAAAGTGAATTATTTTATAGACAAAAATCATTACTTGATTCACCTCCTGGTACAGCAGATGGAACTCCTGAAAATATGCCCTTTTGCCTTATGGAAGAGTAACAGTTATGCTTACTTCTGAAACATACTTGGTGGTGGCCCTAAATAGTGACACCATAGTAAACATTTTGAATATTTGCAATTAATTTTTATAGTCATAGGGCTCCAAAAGGCACTGCAGGTATCTTAGCAGGTATTTCAATAAGGCTAAAAGTTGCCTGACTGTTTAAAAATATTAGCAAGGCACAAAACATGGCAGAAGTATTGTCCTCAGATATTATTTTTTTCCATATGCTCCTGATTTCACACATGACAAGTTATTTTTTCAAATATTTATTATAAAAGTTTTTATTTATTTATTTGACAGAGATCACAATTAGGCAGAGTCAGGCAGAGAGAGAGAGGAGGAAGCAGGCTCCCTGCTGAGCTGAGAGCCCGATGTGGGCCTCGATCCAAGGATCCTAGGATCATGACCTGAGCCGAACGCAGATGCTTTTACCTACTGAGCCACCCAGGCTCCCCCATGACAAGTTATTTTGATAGATGTATATACAGTGTATTTTCCAGTTATAAGAAAAATGGTTCTGCTATTTTTAACCTTTTTTTAAAATTAAATAATTTTTTTCATTGAAATTTTATTTTTTAATGTTTTACTTCTCTTTTCTTTTTTTTTAAAGATTTTATATATTTATTTGAGAGACAGAGATCACAAGTAGGCAGAGAGGCAGGCAGAGAGAGAGGGGGGGGGAAGCAGGCTCCCTGCGGAGCAGAGAGCCAGATGCGGGGCTCAATCCAAGGACCCTGAGATCATGACCCGAGCTGAAGGCAGCAGCCCAACCCACTGCGCAACCCAGGCGCCCCAATGTTTTACTTTTCAATATACTACTTAGAATATAAAACCTATTCCATTTTGTAAGATGTTTACCATTTAAAAACTGGTAATTTTCTCATTGTGTCTTCCCCTCACATTGCTTTATTTTGAATAAAAAATTTCACAATAAACATAACTGATGCTTTCCTTCTGATGGTCCCTCTGTTGGTCATATTGTATATGAGCCATGACAATTAGTTTTACAAAATTTATTGATGTTTGTTGATATGTTTTATCATAACTAATTTTCCCTCCCTTATCTAGATTCCCCAGCTTTCAGACAGGTGGACACTTCAATAAACCATACCCAAGGGATGTATCAAGTACTTCTTAGACATTCTCTCAGATCCTTGAGGTGTCATTTTGCCTAGGGATTTGCAATAGGTTCTGCCAGAGGCACCACTGTGACAACTGATGTCCATGGTCTATCTCCTGCTAAGCTCAAGAGGTCACTGGTTTCCAAGTTTATCTATACAATTAATGCATACCAGCAAGTTCTTTTTTTTTAATATTAACAAACTTATTTTAAAGTTTATATGGAGAGGCAAAGACTCACAATAGTCAACATAGTGTTGAAGGAGAACAAAGACTGAGGACTGACTTCAAAGTTTACCATAACGATTGGGCGCCTGGGTGGCTCAGTGGGTTAAGCCTCTGCCTTCCGGCTCAGGTCATGATCCCAGGGGCCAGGGATCGAGTCCCGCATTGGGTTCTCTGCTCAGCAGGGAGCCTGCTTCTCCTCATCTCTCTCTCTGGCTGTCTCTCTGCCCATTTGTGATCTCTCTCTCTGTCAAATAAATAAATAAAATCTTAAAAAAAAGTTTACCATAACGATAATTGTAAGCATGATATTGTAATACCACAGAAAGACTAGATTAAAGCAACAGAATATATATTATCAATTATATTTTATATATAATAGAAAAGCAAAAGCAATACAAGAGAGCAAAATACAATCTTTTAAACAAATGGTTCTGTAGCAATGGTGAAGCTAAATCTAAAAATATAAAATAAAATAAATCCAGGCAGATATCCTACACTCTTCACAAAAATGAACTCAGATTGGATTATAAACCTAAACATGAAACATGTAGAAGGTAATATAGAAGAAAATTTAAATGACCTTGGTTTTCGCAATAACTTTAGCTAAAAAACACAAGCACTGAATTTAAAAATGTCTACTCTGTGAAACACAATGCCAAGAGAATGAAAAGGCAAAGCACAGACTATGAAAAAAAATTTGCAAAATACACATCTGGCAAAGGACTGTTAATCAAAAATACACAAAGACCCCTTAAAACTCAACAATGGGGGAAAAACCTGATTAAAAATGAGCCAAAGACCTTAGCAGATACCTCACAAAAGAAAATATTACAGATGGCAAATAAGCATATAAAAAGATGCTTCACATCAAAGGTCATCAGGAAAATGCAAATTAAAACAAAAAAGAGACACCAGTACATACCCAGAATCCAGAGCACTGACAACAGAACATGAAATGTTGGTGAGGATGTGGAGCAACAGGAATGTTCTTCCATGTATATTGAGAATAAAGAATGGAAAACAACTTGGCAGTTTCTTACATAACTAAACATATTCTTGCCAGATTATTCAGCAGTAGCAGCTCTTGGTATTTATCCAAAGAAGATGAAATCTATACCCACAAAGATGTCTATAGTAGTTTTATTCATAACTGACAAAAGCTTGGAAGCAACCAAGATATCCTTCCATAAGTGAAAGGTCAAAGAAAGTGTAGTACATGCAAACAATGGAATATTATTTAATGCTAGAGAAATGAATTACCAAGCTATGAAAAGATATGGATATAAATATTTAATAAATATTTGATTTTAGGCTTCTACAAGTCTATCAATGTTATTAGTATATTTTAACAGTGAATGCTCAGCATTCATGAATTTACCTAATAAAACATTTTGGGTTCAATATTTTAAATACTTCAACCTCTATGATTATATTCCTAATAATTTTGAATTGGGGTAAATAAACCTTAATTTTTTGTAACTTGTTTCTTATTGCAAGAGAGCTCAATGAAATTTTAGAAAATAAAAATTTACAAAAAAAAAGTTTAGTTTATTATTGCCAAATAATTTAAAACTTTATCTTATATTCAAATACATATATTTTTCTAAATTGATTTATATGCTACTAAAACCAAAAACTTTTAGTTATACTAGATTTCATATCCTGCAATCAATGCCAGAAATCCATCTGGCAATGATTTGTCTTAAATAGAGTTAAGATGGGTGTTATTACAATGCAAGATGGAAACAAAGATAGTATAACAATTGGTGTTACATAACTTTTCCGTTTTGATCAAGTTACTAATCTACAAAAGGCTTTTATCAGTGACAGACTTGGGACTTTAACAAAACTTTTAAACTAGCATGTGCGACTCATTCCTAGAAAACAACACAATCAATAACACTTTATTTAGATTAAATCATGACTATTTCTCCATTTGAATAAAAAAGGTAGCAACCCCAATAAGTTTATTGAACATGAAAAGTTGAAATGCTATCATGCTCCTAAGGAATTAAATGATCCAGTCAAGAATTACAAAAAAAGGATATAAATTACCAAAGTGTTTGTATAATTGTAATGTACAACTGCCCATTATCGTTCCATAGTGTAGGCTTGTACAAGAACTCTATAAAAGAACTCCACTTCTAAACTGTGGAAAATATGTTCCCTTTCCCCCTATATACAACTATTAAGCCATTCATTTAGCTTTTAAAATATCCACTTAATACAGGCTTTTTACACATTTGAACAGGCAGCAGGGCTCTATTCTTATCGCTTACATCTGAAGGATAGACTTCTAGCGTAAGAGGTAAAGCCCATAAAGGAGCCCAATAATAACAACAAAATACAGTTTAGTGAGCCCTTACAATCTGCCAGCTACCTTTCTGAGAATACTTCAATTAATAAAACATATAAAATACCTGACCACAAAGAGCTTACATTCTTTTGAAATATAATAGTGAAATAAACCAATAATAGAGGGGCACCTGGGTGGCTCAGTCCATTGAGTGACTGCCTTTGGCTTGGGTCATGATCTCAGGGTCCTGGGATGTAACTCCCCAGCAGGCTTTCTAGGCAGTGGGGTGTTTTCTTCTTCCTCTGCGCACCCTCCCAATTCTCTCTCTCTCTGTCTCAAATAAGAAAATAAACCAGTAATAGAATAATGATTGATGGTTGATGGTGATAAGTGATACAAAGAAATACAAGAAAGGTAAAAGCCATTGGAGAATGCTGGGATGAAAGTTAATTTTATTTTGTGTTGGGTGGTTATATCTCATTTATGAGATGTTATTTGCACAAAGACCCAGGAAGTGAAGGAGAGTGTTATACAAATATTAAAGGAAAAGATTGCTCTAGGCAGAGCAAGTAAGTATATAGACTTTGTGTGAACAGCTTGTCTGTTACTTTTGAGGAAAAGCAAGGAGGCCAATGAGGAGTTCATAGTGGTGGAGAGAGGAAGAACGTATTGATGTATGACCTTCTAGTACATTAAAACGCCTTCAGTTTTTATTTAATATGAAAGGGGAAGATACCAAAAGACCCTCAACAGCAGAATAAAATCATCTGACTTGATTTTTAGGTTAAATTGCTGTACCAAAATAAATTTGCAGGGAGAAAGGAGTGCAGTTTGTGTGGAAGTGGGGTTATCAATCAAGTCAATAATTCAGGAACATATGATGGTGTTTTTAGCATGCTGGGTGGTAATAGAAGTGGTGAGGTATGGTTTTCATTGTGTATATATTTTGATGGTAAATATTCTGGTGAACAGGATGGGGTATGTGCAGGACAGACATCAACATTTATTTTACCTGCACAAACAGAAGGGTGGAGTCTTCATTCCCTGATATGGAGAGAACTCTGAGTTCAAATGTTCTTTCTCATTAAATGGCATAGTGATGATGAGGATTTAGTCAGACAGTGAAAGAGAGCAGTAAGCATAGTGTTAAGCGGTAAGACATTATAATACATTGGAACATCAAAAAACGTTGTGTTGGATCATCTGTTTATGTGAGTAAATAAATAAATAAAGCTTCCTGGGGTTCTGATAGAGGTAAAGAAGACTGCTATATGATCCAAAGGGGCACGTGCACCAAATGTTTATAGCAGTAATATCCACAATAGGCAAACTATGGAAAGAACATAGATGTCCATCAACAAATGAATGATATATATATATATATATATATATATATACACAATGGAATACTACTCAGCCATCAAAAGAAATGAAATCTTGCCATTTGCGTTGACATGGATGGAACTGGAGGGTATTATGCTTAGCAAAATAAGTCAACCAGAGAAAGGCACTATCATATGATCTCCCTGATATGAGGAAATGGAGGTGCAATGTGGGGGGTTTGGGGAACAGGAAAAGAGTAAATGAAACAAGATGGGATCGGGAGGGAGACAAACCATAAGAGACTCTTAATCTCACAAAACAAACTGAGAGTTGCCGGGGGGGGGGTGGGGAGGTTAGGGAGAGGGTGGTGGGGTTATGAACATTGGGGAGGGTATGTGCTGTGGTGAGTGCTGTGAAGTGTGTAAACCTGGTGATTCACAGACCTGTACCCCTGGGGCTAATAATACATTATATGTTAATGAAGAAGAAGAAGAAGAAGAAGAAGAAGAAGAAGAAGAAGAAGAAGAAGAAGAAGAAGACTACTATAAATCAAATGCTATGGTTTTCAGCATAGAGTGTGTAATCAGGCACATTTTATTAAAGTAACCAAGTAAAATGATGGTTGAAAACTGGAATAACAGAAAACATAAAAATCAGAGATTTTAAAAAGAGATATGGGACAGTGTAGAGAATATAGTCAATGATATTATAATAGTGTTATATGGTGACAGATGGCGGCTATATTTGTAGTGATCATAGAATAATGTATGGAGATATTGAAAACCTGAAACCAATGTAACACTGACTATCAACTACACTCAAATAAAAAAATAGTAAAAATAAAACATTTTAATTTAAAAAGATAAAAAGAGGGACAAGAATTTGAAAAGTGAATTTCAAAAAGAGTAAAGATGAGGCTAAGACATACTCTGAACCTTGAGGAAAACACCATTTTGAAAATTCTTCCCATTTTGAGAAAACTCAAATGAATCAATACCATAAAAGAACCCATTTTAACTGAGAGATGTAATGAATGCTCAAGAAATAATTTTATGACAGGATAATTCTTCCCTATGAAACAGCATACAGAAACCCGGGGAAACACCTGGAAGCCAAATAAACTATACTGAAAATAAGAATTAGGAAAAAGATAAATGATGAAAGATAAGAAAATTAGACCTGCGACAGAGACCTAGTGAAGAGAATTTTTAGCTTGTGGTTTAATGTTTTTGAGGATAATCTAGAGTTCATAACTGCCTTGAGGCAGGCTGGTTGTAGGCAGTTTAGGCAGACCCCTAAGAGAGGCCTACTTTGGGCAGGTGGTGTTGGAGGAGGCCATTGGGCTGGACAAAGACAAATCCAACCATTTGACTAAAGTGTCTGTGAAGATGTTGAAGTCAGATGCAGCAGAGAAAGACCTGTCAAACCTAATCTCAGAAATGGAGATGATGAAGATGATTGGACAGCACAAGGACACCATCAACCTGCTGGGTCCTGCACACAGGATGGTCCTTCGTACACTATCATGGAATATGCCTCCAAAGACAACATACAGGAGTACCTGCAGGCCCAGAGGCCTCCTGACCTGGAGTACTGTTACAATATCAGCCACAATGCAGCAGAGCAACTCTCCTCCAAGCACCCGGTATACTTTGCCTACCAGGTAGCCTGAGGCATGGAGTACCTTGCCTCCAAGAAGTGCATACACCAAGACCTGGCCACCAGGGAAGTGCTGGTGACAAAGGACAACATGATGAAGATCTCAGACTTCAGCCTTGCCAGAGATATCACCACATCAGTTACTATAAAATGAGAACCAACAGTGGACTGCCTGTGAAGTGGATGGTCCCTAAGGCCATGTTTGACCAGATCTACATCCACCAGAGTGACTTCTGGTCTTTTGGGGGTGATCCTGTGCAAAATTTTCACTCTGGAAGCCTCCCATATCCTGGAGTGCCTGTGGAGGTGGTTTTCAAGCTGCTGAAGGAGTCATTTGATGGATAAGCCAATAAGTGCACCAGAGAGTTATACACAATAATGAGGGGTGGCTGGCATGTGGTACCTTCAAGCTGCTGGTAGAAGACCTGGATCATACTGTGGCCTTGACCTCCAACCAGGAGTACCCGGACCTGTCCTTGGCCCTGGAACAATACTGTCTATGCTTTCCCAACACCCAAAGCTTCACCTGCTCCTCAGAGAAGAATTCCACCTTCTCTCATGTGCCGTTGCCCAGGGAGGCCTATCTGCCCTGACACCCAGCCCAGCTTGCCAATGGTGGACTCAAATGACTAGTATCCCTATTACTCCTGTCCAGATTCCGTCATAAGCTGTAACCCTTACCCCCCACCCTCCCTGCAAGACTCACTGCCTTCTCCTTTGTCCCTTTCCTACTGGCAGGAGCCAGCTGCCTACCTGAGGCCTTCACCCCTTGAAGTTCACCTCTCTTCCCCTTCCTCTTCCTCCTCCTTACAACCTGCTCATGAAAGAAAGGAACAGAGAGGCAGGTACTTGCTCGTGGCTACTTCCTTCCCTCCCATATGTTGGACCAAGACCCCTCCCTGTCATCTGGTACTGCCTAGACGTCGAGAGAGTTGGAGATGAGGCAGGCCAGTGAAAGCTGTTGGAGCTTTCCTGGTTTGGTTTTGTCTGCTTAGCATAACATGTAAGACTGAGTTCTGGTGGCAGGGACCTAGTCCTTGGGGCTATAGCACTAGCGAGGGGAGGTCAACTGCTCTGGGCCTTGGCTAAGAGCAAGCCCTGCTCCAGAGATATGGTGCCAAGGGCTTATTAATTTTGATACTAATTTGCTTTGCTGACCAAATACCTGGTATCAAAAGATGGGAAGGCAAAGACTGGAAGCAGTGTTGTGACCATGGGGTCCAGCCCCAAACTATGAAGAAAACACAAAGTGTATAAATCTGAGTAAGTATATATTTACACACCTTTTTAAATAGGTTGTTATCAAAGATTTAATCAATGGGTAATATGCTCCTCGTGGCTGGGAAGCATCAGTTGCCATATATTAAAAACAAAGAAAAGAGGTGTCTGGGTGGCTTCCTCCAAGAAGTGTCCCTTCTTTTCAGGTCATGATCCCAGGGTCCTGGGATGGAGCCCCACATCAGGCTCTCTGCTCAGTGGGAAACCTGCTTCTCCTTTTCCCTCTGCCCTGCTTATAGTTCCTCTTCCTGTCTCTCTGTCTGTCAAATAAATAAAATATTAAAAAAAAATCAAGAAAGAAGCAAAATGTTTTTAAAAGGTCTTTTTTTTTTTTAATTTTCTAGGGGTGCCTGGATGACTTAGTTGTTTAAGCAGATGTTTGCCTTTGGCTGAGGTCATGATTCCAGTGTACAGGGATCCAGTCCTGCATGGGACTACTTGCACCCCAAGGAGCTTGCTTCTTCCTCTCCCTTTGCACATGATTCCCCCTGTTTGTGTGCTTCTTCTCTCTCTCTCTCTCTCTCTCTCTCTTGCTGTCATTAAATAAAATAAAATCTTTTACTAAATAAATAAAAAAATAAATAAATTTCTAAACCTACTTTCAGTTTAGGTCCCTTAACAATAATTGCTACTGCTTCATTAAAAAAAAAAAAAAAGATAATTTAGAAAGATGCTTCCAGAGTTAAAAAGTTGTTTTGTTTCTTTGTCAGGATTCAATATAGAAGTGCTTTAAAAAGTAAAAGAAAAAATATGCTATATTAACTCTAATCACACTATAACTTTGGTGGTTATATCAAGATAATGAAAAGTGATTTTAAAGCAAATTTCATTATTAGACATAAAGATCAAGTCAAAATTACAGAAGAGTAAAAGGATGAATTCATCAGGGAGTATAATAATTCTTTTTTTTTTAAGATTTTATTTATTTATTTGACAGAGAGAGATCACAAGTAGGCAGAGAGGCAGGCAGAGAGAGAGAGAGAGGAGGAAGCAGGCTCCCTGCTGAGCAGAGAGACCGATGCAGGACTCGATCCCAGGACCCTGAGATCATGACCTGAGCCTAAGGCAGCGGCCTAACCCACTGAGCCACCCAGGCGCCCCGGGAGTATAATAATTCTTGAATTTTAATACGTAACAACAGATTTGGGGATATATAGGGAAAAACTAAGAACAAAAATCATAACTTCTACCTTGGACGACAAATGGAAAATAATTTCAACACCCTTATTTTAAGATTACATAGACAAATGATCATCATATTGGTAAGATATGATCAACTAACTAGATATGCTTGATATTACATTACAGTAACTGAACTAACTGAGGTCAGTCTTTGGTGAATCACAGAAACAGGTGGAGTTGTCAAACAAAGGAATCTTTGTTTACAACATACAAGGAGTTCACAGGGAATAAGTTCCAAAGCCTTGACTGTTTGAACAGGAGAGAGATTTTTATTTAGTATTTAAGATGAATACTCAGAAGGGAGAGTTTTATTATCCCGTGTATGGTTGGTCATAAGGTTGTGGATGCATGCACATTCACATATGTATTTGTGCAATATGTATTGCATGTTCACCTGAATGAAGCTTGTATTCCACCGAGGGCAGAAACTTCAACGTTAGAATAAAGCAGAGGTAACTGTTGGACAAGGGAAAGGAACTCTGCAGGCTTCAAGAGCAGATAGAAACTAGATGGGGTCTTGGGCTCATTTTCTGGGACAAGGAATGAAAGGCCTTGATTGCTTTTGAAATAGCACTAGGAGTTTTACCACTGATTTATTGTCTCAATAGCTTAGGCTATTTCCTGCTCTGGTGGTGACTGTTAGTTTTCCCATTGCCTTGTTCCCTCAAAATCCTTAGGAGTGAGGTTTTTGCATTTCTTTGTAAGAACCTCCCAGGAATTTTTGGAAGAAGTGTGCTGGGGCAAGTACACAGGTGGGGTATAGATCATTGAAAATAGCTGGGGACAAAAAATGACTTTTCTTATGTCAGGAAAACTATATCTCTTCTTTAATTTTCTAGGAACCTCTAACTCTTTCTGCTGATGTTACCAGCAGGCATCTGAGATATTACTGATTGTTCTCTTGAACCTAAGGAAAAGGAAATGTAGAAAGCAAAAGAAAAAACTTTAAAATTGGGGCGCCTGGGTGGCTCAGTGGGTTAAGCCGCTGCCTTCGGCTCAGGTCATGATCTCAGGGTCCTGGGATCGAGTCCCGCATCGGGCTCTCTGCTCAGCGGGGAGCCTGCTTCTCTCTCTCTCTCTCTGCCTGCCTCTCCGACTACTTGTGATTTCTCTCTGTCAAATAAATAAATAAAAATCTTTATTAAAAAAAAAAAAAACTTTAAAATCTATCCTGCAACTCATCAATTCACTGCAGCCACCTCTCTGTCTTTCCCTTTCGCTTTTTCTCTCTTTCTCTTTCTCTCTCACTTTCTCTCTCACATACGCACAACACACGCAAATCGACTTAAAGCAATATTTAATTTTCCCTATTCCATTTTAATATACTTGAGGCATGATCATTTTCTTAGTAAATACAAGGAAAAAAAATCTAGGATTCCATCATTCTGTGTGATTAAAGTATTGAGGAATTTACTTCCAATAGCACTTATAAAAACATATTTTATTTAAGGAATATTATATAATCAGGTGCCTGCATTTTTCTTATTCTCTAACTAGTGTTATTTGGCAATTAATATTTTGTCAATCAATATTCCCCTATATCTGAATGTGTGGGCAGTGAGAGATGAGTTAGAGGCAAGGATGGTGAACACTCCCAACAACTGCAGACTACATATATCTTAAGCCATGATTTTCTTTGCAAAGGTCAACATTGATAATGTTCTAGTCATACCTCCGTGTACCAGGAAAGAAGTAGCATATTTCTTGAAAGACACAGCTATCAAAGCTCCATTGAGAAACCATAAAGATGGAGAAGGGATTTGCAAATTAAATATCTGATAATGGACATCTACTCTGATTATTTAAAAATGAATAAAAATTAAAAACCTTACTAATAACCAAACAGAGTATCCAATTTTACATGTGAAGGAAATAATGGAAGAGACATGTCACCAAAAGTATATGGATGGCTTATAAGCACATGGCCAATTTCTCAACATTTAAACATTAAAGAAATAAAAATTAAAATCATAATGAGACATGCTTACATATCTATTAGAATGGCTAAAATTATAAAGGCTAATTGTACTTGGTCTGAGCTAGATTGAGAAGAAACAAAAAATCTAAACTGTTGTTGGCATATATCATGATACAACCACTTTGGAAAATAGTTTCAAAAATTTTTAAATGAAAAATATGTTGCAGTTACACAAATAGCCATTTTATTCTAGGCATTTAACCAAGAAAAACAAACCCTATGTTCATACAAGGACTTGTATGTGAATTTCATATCAGCTTTATTTTTAAGAATTGAAAACAGTGGAAATGTTCATCAATGTCCATCAATAGAGCAAAGACAATTGGAGATTCTCAAAGTAATGATGCTGAGAAAAGAAAATCCAGGCAATGAATAGTATATACTGTGTGATTCCATGACTACAAAAAATCTAGAAAATACAAATTTATATATAGTCACAGTCATCAAATATATGGTGTGATTTTAGTGCCTTCTTCTGTGCTCCCATAGCTTCCTACACTTGTATCTCCGAGCATTTGTTACACCATGTGAAAATATGAACTCTTTCTCTTTATTCTATCTTACTAGAATAAGAATCCTTGAAAGTTTATGGACAATTGAACTCTCAGTTATTAGCAGAAATTCTATCACACAGTAAGTTTCCAAATATAAAAGCCAGAGTTTTACAATGACTTCTAAGCTTTTACATGATCTAGCCACTCATTTAACCTCTGTGACCTCTTTCCCTGCTACTCTTCAGTCACTCACAGTGGCCTCCTTGCTATTCCTCAGATATGCCAGGCATGATCCAACCTTATGGCCTTCAAGATAGCCAATTCCTTTGTCTGGAGTGACCTTATTGCTGATAGTTCTGCGCAAATTCATCACCTTTCCATACATTTGTTCAATTGTCAGCTTCATTGTAAGTACCCTGATCTTTCTATTAAAAGATTTAACTCCCCATCCCCTGCCTAGCAACCTTGATTTTTCTCACCCTGATCGAATTTTTCTTTTTCCCCATTGTACTCTTCCTTTTTGAATGCACTATGCCATTTTTATTAAGGGTTATAGCTTTGAATTGTCTCACCCATTAAAATAAAAGTTCTACAAAGCCAAGTATTTCATTTACCAGTGTAGTCTGAAGTAATATCTGCCATATAATAGTTCAGTAGACAACTGGTAAATTTCAAAATAAATTAATGTTGAGAGTATACTGAATTTCATAAGTCATTTCAATATTTTTTCCAAAAAATAAACTACATAAAACATACTTTAAATTTACTTTCAAAATATTTTATAGCATATAATGGACAATATACATAAGCCTAAAGAAACAATCCTATAATTAACCATTTCATACCTACTTAAAAACTGCATAATACCACACTCTTAGATCCTCTTTGAATGCTCTAAAATAACCCTTCAAATGAAATACATTTTAAAAACTCACAGATTTTTTGGCAAATAATTTAATAAAATAAAAGTTTCATTCATCTATGTAGATCAAAATAAATGTTTTTAATAAGCATGAAATTATAACTCTGAAGTGTGCTAAAATGAAACCACCTGTGAAGGGTGAGAGAACAAAAATAAACATCCTTTTTCCAAATAAGAGGAATTTATTACCTTTGAATCAAAGCATGTGGATTTGTTTTAACTGGCAATAAAGCAATATGGAGACACAAACCATAGAAAGTCATATTTTAGATTTCCAAAAGACTTCTAAGTGAAGAGTATACATTTTTTAATTGCTACATAATGCTACATAATGACAAGATGACAGGTTGTGGCAAATAGCATTTTAAAAGCTCTACTCATAATGGAACGGAAGATGTCATTTCCCTATAATCTTATATATGTCTTTAATTTACTATATCTGGATACAACATATTACCAAACAGATGTTCATCAAAGACTAAATCATTTTTAATGGAACATAATAATTTGAACCTACATCTATTAATCATTTTTTTCGATCTAACATTTATAGTCTCGCTAAACATTTTATCAGTTGTTGACAAAATTCAAAATAAATAGGATAAAAAGTCGTGTTTGGAAAAGTAGATTTCTTTTCAAATTGGCATTTAAATGAAAATATTTGCTGATATTTTTAAAACTTTAAATGTAATTTTATATATATCTGACCTATCAGATGATATAAAATTTTTGGAGAAAATATGACATATTTTTTGATCTTGGTTGAAGGTATTAATAAAGAGCAACTGTTTGTATTATTTGTATTGTGATATCTTAGTTAATAAACATGAATAACTGGTATAAAATATGTTTTTTTAAAAATTTTATTTATTTACTTGACAGAGATCATAGGAAGGCAGAGAGGCAGCCAGAGAGAGAGGAATGGAAGCATGCTCCCAGCTGAGAAGAGAGCCCACTGTGGGACTCAATCCCAGGAACCTGGAATCATGACCTGAGCCGAAGGCAGAGATTTTAACCCACTGAGCCACCCAGGCGCCCTAAAATATGTTTTTTTTTTTAATATAGAAGTATAGTTCTTGCCAAAATATGGAACTAGCTGGAACTGAATGCCTCCTTCAAAGTCAGCTCTGGAGAAATTATGCCAGTGTAATATGGAACTATTTCAGATATTAACCAAAAACAAAGAAATGATGATAAACGCCTTAAAATACTCAAAGTTGCCCTTGACTGGTATGTTTCAAGCTCTATTCCTGGTTTGAAGACAGGTTTTAACAGGCCTGTCACTGTAGAAATCCGCTGGATGTTTAGAGGCTATCAGAACTGTACAAAACCTTGAAGGGGTAAAGACTTGAAAATTCTTTAGAGAGATTAGCTCCCTAAGGCATTATTCCTCCACACATTTTCCTCCAATCAATTAAGACTGATGGATGAGGGGCACCTGAGTGGCTCTCTCATCACGTGGGTGGTGGGTTAAGCCTCTGCCTTCATCTCAAGTCATGGTCTCTGGGTCCTGGGATCCAGCCCCACATCGGGCACTGCTCAAAAGGAAGCCTGCTTCCCTCCCTGCTTGCCTGCCTCTCTGCTTACTTGTGATCTCTCTCTCTCGCTCTCTTTCTCTCTCTCTGTGTCCAATAAATAAATAAAATCTTTTAAAAAAGGCTGATGGATGATAAATTATGAAAACTGCTCCCTCCAAATGATGCTTCTTCATAAGGATTTAAGAATTTAAAATTGAAACTTGACCGTAGGATTTATCTTATAGAATAACATCAAGTGAAGGCAGTTATTATTAGTTCTGAAGTATTTGTGATTCTGAATTCTTGGCCTCATTAGTAAATTTATTTTTAAATTCTCCCATGGAGTGGTGATTGGCCTTCAGTCTTTCATTGATATACATCATTGGGTCAAATGAGATGTGTGTGCCCAGAACTATATATAATCTTTTTTGTATTTCACTGGAGATGGCATTTCTGAGTTTTGTTCAATTGAATTTGGACAGATGTTTTAATAGTCACTTCTAGAGTTGGCCCTGGAGAATATCTTCCTTTTTTTCTCTTCCCGATTCTCTGAAAAACCCTGACTAATTCACATTATCACAGTAATATCATAATTCAAGTTTTTCCAAACACTATAGCTGCAAAATAGAAGGAAGCTACTCAGAATGGAATACTATTGTGAATGATTGAGAAAGAAAACATTATTATAATTAAGCTACCAGGTTTCAATGTATTTTATTGTTGCTTAGAAAATCCTAACATACCCAGACTTTACAGAGATTTGATGATCCTAAGAAGAGCTGAACTCATGGACCAAAATAACTATGCACATAAAAAGTACAATTACTTACCTAAAAAATATGATGTGGTTAACTTTATATGCCAATCCAAGTGTTATGGGAACAGGAATTAAAAAAATAGCTTAGGGGCGCCTAGGTGGCGCAGTGGATTAAGCCACTGCCTTCAGCTCAGGTCATAATCTCAGGGTCCTGGGATCAAGTCCTGCATCAGGCTCTCTGCTCAGCAGGGAGTCTGCTTCCCTCTCTTTCTCTCTGCCTGCCCTCTGTCTACTTGTGATCTCTCTCTGTCAAATAAATAAATAAATAAAATCTTAAAAAAAAAAAAGAATGACTGTACTTTTAAAAAATAGCTTAAAAGGAGCGCCTGGGTGGCTCAGTGGGTTAAGCCGCTGCCTTCCGTTCAGGTCATGATCTCAGGGTCCTGGGATCAAGCCCCACATCAGGCTTTCTGCTCAGCAGGTAGCCTGCTTCTCTTCCTCTCTCTCTGCCCACCTCTCTGCCTACTTGTGATCTCTCACTGTCAAATAAATAAATAAAATATTTTTAAAAATAGCTTAAAAGTATATGATAAAATAATGATATACATATACAAGGAAAAGAAAGATACTATACTGTGAATATAAATTAAGTGAAAATTGTTGAAATAAAGAATACAATAAATGGAGACTAAGATGAATATAGCTGTAAAATGAATAAATGAGTTGGGAAAAACAAACAAACAAATTAATGACTTCTGCCCAAATACAGCAGAAGAGAAAAAAAAATAAAGAAAATATTTAAATAAGTACTGAGATAAATTTTGGAGAATTAAAGAAAGATAAAAGATACCAGACTTAAAATGATGCCAAACACGAGATATCAGAAACAAAACAAAACAAAACAAAAACTACACACACTAAAAACCACTCGTATACATTATGGTGAGTTTTAAGAATATCAAAAACAGAGAAGAGCATAAATGATGCCCAAGAGAAGAACAGATCACCTAAAATGTACAAGAATAATACTGACAGCACAATTCTCAATAGTAATAGCATATAAAGAGACAGCTGGGAGTTTTTATAGATGGAAAAGATATTTGAAACTAGGTATTATACATCAATCCAAATTATTGATTAAATTTGAGAGCACAGTAAAAATACAATGAAGCATGTTAGGTCTTAGAACATTTATCACACAGAGACACACATTTTGGAAAACTTCCTTGGAAGACAGCTCAATTGAGATCGAGAAAACAGAATTATGTACTCAAAGGCACATTTTGAAGGAAGGATTGAATATAGTCTGCACTGCAAATATTCTTTAATCGTATGTTCTGAATATCCTAAATTTAAGAAGTATTTGTTCAAATATTTACCTTTAAATAAATCCTAGGAGACTTTTTCTTGGATTCTGGAAAATCAGTCCATTTGGATACAAATCTTTTTGTCACTGATGGAAATTTTGATAGCCCTTAACTGTGGAATGCCTAATGTATTGTTACAGCAATTGTGATTTGCCAATACATGGGTGATGTGTGTGTGTTGTGTGTGTTTATTTTTATTTTTGATGGTTTAACTCTTCTATGAGATTTTTAAGTAGACATGATTTTAATAAATTATGATTTGTTGAAATTTATCTGAGGTTATATATAATAAAATGAAATTTGTGTGAACTAAAGAAGTGCATCTCCATTTTTTTTGTTTTAAGAGTAGACTGGTCTTTAAAAATTGTCCAAAGAAGTACATTATATTCATTATTAAATTTGATAATATACTATAAAGTATTTATGGTCATATTGGACCATATCAAATTCTACTATTAATTCATATTAATAATTACCATAAGAGGAAAAAGGGATATTTTTCAAAATAAAAATTAGCGTATTTTTCAGAATATGATATAGTGTTATTCACTGAACTGAGGGAACAAATGTCAAAGTCTAACACAGTTTACAGAATGTTTTAACATAAATTGAAATTTAAATCTGACCAAATTTCACAGTTTTAAGTAAAATGATAGCACTTTATATCCTTGAAAAGTGGTAAGTGACCCAAAACATGGCTTAGAAAAACAAATTTAACACTACACTAGTCTGAGATGGTTAAGTTATGGTACAACTTGCCATTGTGTATCATCAAATGGTATATTTTTTTCTTTTGGGCTTGTCATTATATTTTATTTTAGCCATTCTGGTAAGTGTGTAGTGATATCTCAGTGTCATTTTTTTTTTAAAGATTTTATTTGTTTATTTGACAGAGAGAAATCACAAGTAGATGGAGAGGCAGGCAGAGAGAGAGAGGGGGAAGCAGGCTCCCTGCTGAGCAGAGAGCCCGATGCGGGACTCGATCCCAGGACCCTGAGATCATGACCTGAGCCGAAGGCAGCGGCTTAACCCACTGAGCCACCCAGGCGCCCTCTCAGTGTCATTTTAATTGCATTTCCTTGATGTCTAATTGTGTCAAAATATATTACTTTGATGTTTAATGCTCTGAGCTTTCTCAGTTCAGGACCATGAAGCCACTTAGGAAAAATACAGTTGCAGAGGCACTCATAGACCAACTCTTATTTCGAAATAAGAAGAAACATTACTACCCATTCCAACAAAAAATAGATTTGTTATGCAGCAGGGATTTTATAAATTACCTGACACAACTTATATAGTAAGATGAAATGGGACAGGCGGCTTCTTGCAGCTATATACAACATCATTTTAATTTCAATTTTCAGTATAATTTTTCCAAGGTATACACAGAATATATATTTAATGTAAATTGTGAACATTTTAAACTCTGTATATGGAAATTAGTCAATTTTAAGTTTATAACAATCAAAATTAACGGAAGTTTATTTTAAATTAGTTAGCTTTCTCTGCATTGCAAGACAGAATAATCAAGAATTGGTACGAAAAAAGTAATCTCTGTAAAATTACCGGGGGTGCATTATAAAGTGTTCGGTAACTGATCAAACTCACAATTTGGATTGAATGGCAAGTGATTTTTAAAATCTGGAACTCATTGTCAATTTTTTTTTCTTCATTGTGTCTTAATAATTTACTGTGTTCATTTGCATGGAAGTGAAGAAAAATGCATGACATTTCATCTCAACACTAACACCTTTAACTGGCAACTCTAAATGTACTTTACAGCAGTGTAACAAAGTAAAGATCAATGATGTTTCATGAAATATCTGTTATAATTCTCAAGGAGATAGGGAGTTTGTGCAAAAATGCAAATCACTTTGCGACTAAACACATTGTTTATTTCAGCTAATTTTAAGAAAATATGCTGAGAATCTCTCAAAAAAGGAAGCAATGATTTAGGTTTGCCTTCAAAATCCTTATCTAATCCTGAACCAACAGCACATAGTTCAAAGAGCAACTAATTTGAGTAGCTCCAATTTACACATTTCCTAACAATGCTTAATTTAGTGGAATTTCTGTCCAATTATGTTAATTTGATGTAATGAAAGACAAAAGTTCAAAAAGATCATCCTTAATTTATATAGATGCCAAAATCTGCATTTTCTGAATGACGCCCAGGAACGTATTTTCAAAAACAAACAAACAATGCCAGAACCACTATTAGGTCATCTCTAGGCAGAAAGTGACTCAGAGCTTACATTACTCTCTCCCTGAAAGTATACTGTAGGCACTGAAACTACTACCCTGAGTCTGTGCTATCAAATTCCTTAAGTTAGAAAGTTTTAAAACCCGTCTGTGTGGGAGTATTTCATTTACAGATAGAGATTTGGTTGTTTATACATTTTCATACTTGATTTTTAGGGTGTAATAACTATGTTTTAAAATTCATGGTGGTTTTGAATACTGTTGGATAATTGAGCTAAAATGGTATATCCATTCCTCCTAGGAAACAGAAATTATAGAAAGGTAGTGCTTTTCAAATCTGACATCTTTGAGTCATTGTAGTTTCATATAAATGCAATAGGAAAAGTGTCATTCATGTTTATGATATTTTCTATAAGTAAATTAGAATGTACTGGAGGCCTGATATAAAGTGGGATGCCTAAACTTCAGTAAGATCTTGTTTTCAATTCAAAATAAATTTTATTTTTTATTTTTTTATAATGTCCCTCAATTTCAGATAAGCACCCCCATAAGGTCCACTCCGTTTTTTTTAAGATTTTATTTATTTTATTTGACAGATAGAGATCACAAGTAGGCAGAGAGGCAGGCAGAGAGAGAGGGAAGAGGAAGCAGGCTCCCTGCTAGGCAGAGAGCCCGATGCGGGGCTCGATCCCAGGACCCTGGGATCATGACCTGAGCCAAAGGCAGAGGCTTTAACCCACTGAGCCACCCAGGCGCCCCCAAAATAAATTTTAAATTGAATTATGCACCTCTAAGTTCAGAGACAATAAACATCAACCAACACAATTAATAAGTTCTATTTCTTGAAATTTCGGGAACATTGATAGTCTCATCTCCTGGAAGAACAACAGCTAAAATTTTAGGTCATGGATTCCTGCTAAAATATCACTTTCCCAAAGAAAATTAATGTTAGGAATTTTCATTGATTGTTATTGATCATGAAGAATATAACAACCACGATAAAAAGAGTAGGAAAAACATGATATCTCATCTGTAAGGGCATGTGGAAAGTAGGAAATGCTAATAAAAATAACTACCATTATTTCCTAAGTTAACATAATACAACAGAACAAAAATATTTCAAAACAATGTTTTCTTTTTTTTTTAATTTTATTTATTTATTTGACAGAGAGAGATCACAAGTAGGCAGAGAGGCAGGCAGAGAGAGAGGAAGAAGCAGGCACCCTGCTGAGCAGAGAGCCCAATGTGGGACTCGATCCCAGGACTCTGAGATTATGACCTGAGCCGAAGGCAGCGGCTTAACCCACTGAGCCACCCAGGCGCCCCCATAACAATATTTTCTAGGTTCATTCTGATAACTCTTTTCTACATTCAAATTTAAAGGTTGAGGCATGTGATATATATTACACAAAAAACATCCCAAGGCATTCGTTAAAAAAAAAAAACTCTTAATAAAGAACAAATCCAAAGGAATTTCTTTTCTAATTTAATTAACAAATTATGAATTGACTTACCTATTTTATCACAGTGTATCAGGCACCAATAATATTTTTTAATCGTCACACCTGATGCAATAGTTACCATCTTTCAAACATACTGATCACGAACAAGCAAATAAACAAGAGCACCGTAGCTTAAGATCTACCTGCATAAATATAGGCTACTTCAGACAATCTCTTCACCACAACATAGCAATGAATAGAAATCATACATGCTCTGTATGGACATACAGATGAGATAGAATGGGATGATGTTAATATATGCAGAATCTTTATTAATTACATTGTAAACCATAATATGGAAAAACAGAATACAATTTTAGAAATACCCAGGTCACCATCATTGTTTTATTTTTATATGTGTAGATAAGGAGTTTAATAAACAATCCATGACTATTCAACTCCTTATATTTTGAAAATTTTAGCAAAAGTAACAAACCTAGCACCTAGAAAATTGTACCTATCTGCAATATACAGCTTTGCCAGCATGGTAGAAGAAAAGCAAAACAAAATAAGTAAGAAAAGTTTAACATTTCACAAGAGATTTGCTTTTATTTTTTTATTTTTTAATTTTTATTTTTCATTTATTATTTACTTCTATTTTCTACTTTATTTTAATGAAAATGTCATGACCATAACATAAGAGCAGAATTAAACCAACATGAGAAATTATTTTTTCATAAGTTAAAATAAACTAGCTTGGTGATTAATTCAAAATTATATTACAAACTTCAGTGTTCTTGCAGTAAGTATCACTGCATAAACAAATCAGTCAGGAGTCATAAACTAATGATGATTCTAAATGTTATTTAGAGAGACATTCTGTTCTTAATATATTTCAAATATTCTACACAAGGCAAAGTGGATCCAAGTAATCTGTAGGCAAAATAAGATTTTAGAGAAGTATATATTTCCAACAGTATTTATAAAATATTACCTTTATGTAAGGCATCATCCTGGACTTTGTGGAAAACACACAAAGGAGTAAGAAGTGGCCCTTCAAGAAACATATACAATATCAAGGTTTAACATGAAGCAGCATGTCTTCTCTAATTAAAAAAAAAAAAAACATTGTACCAACTGACTTTACTGAAACTTTATATTTATTGCTCTCAATTTAGGTCATAGTGTCCTTCTGCATGCAGGCTGCTATAACGGACATGATATAGACTTAATAGCTTATAAAGAACAGGAATTTATTTCTCACAGTTCTAGAACGGAGAAGTTCAAGATTAAGGAATGGGCAGATCCAGGGAGAGCCCACTTCCTCATAGATGGCTATCTTCTCACTGTAAACGTACATGATGAATGAAGCAAGAGAACTCTCTGGGGTCTCCTTTAAAAGGACTGTAATCCCACTTATGACCTAATCACCTCCCAAAGGCCCCTAAGTTTTAATACTAGCACTTACAGAGTTAGATTTCATAATATGATTTTGGGAGACATAAACATTCACACCATAGTATATATAAACAAAAAAAGACACAAAAACAACAAACAAAAAAATTATTTTAACTACCTATTATTTTCAACTACATAAACTTTTAATTTGTTTCTATATAATATTAAATAACTCATTTGAGTGATTCACTTATATCCAATGCATCTGAGTGCAATTAAATTTGCTTACCCAGCATATCCAGAAGCATATTTCTTCAGACTATCCCATTCCCCACCTTACAGGATTTACCACAATTAGAAGACATGGGATAGAGGATAGATAGATAGATGTATACATAAACACACTGTACATACCCATATGCATATTTTTTCCTGTTAATGATACTCATGCAAATAAAATTTAAGCTCAAGGAAACCTGTCTTGTGTGTTACTTAATATCCAGTTTTTAGTCAACATCCAAAAACAAATAATCCAATAAAAACATGGATAGAAGACATGAACAAGTGTTTCCCCAAAGAACACATTCAAATGTTCAGTAGATACATGAAAAGATGTCCATCATCATGTATCATCAGGAAATTGCAAAGCAAAACTAGAAAGAGATACCACCTCACACCTGTCAGAATGGCTAAAATCAACACTACAAGAAACAAAAGGTGTTGGAGAGGATGTGAAAAAGTAACACTTGTGGGGGCTGCCTGGGTGGCTCAGTGGGTTAAGCCTCTGCCTTCAGCTCAGGCCATGATCTCAGGGTCCTGGGATCAAGTCCCACATCGGGCTCTCTGCCAGGCATGGAGCCTGCTCCCTCCTCTGTCTCTCTCTACTGTGATCTCTCTCTGTCAAATGAATAAAATCTTAAAAAAAAAAGAAAAAGTAACAATTGTGAACTGTTGGTGGTGATGCAAACTGATACAGCCATATCTGAAAACAGTATGGAATTTCCATAAAATTTAAAAATAGAAGTCCTTTTTGATCCAACAAACCTGTTGGTGTGTATTTACCCAATGAATATAAGAAAACTTATTCAAAGGGATTCTAGCACCCCTATGTTTATAGCAGCATTATTTATAAAGCTAAGATATGGAAAGTGCCCAAGTATCCATCAATTGATGAATAAAGAATAAGTGGTATGTATTTACAATGGAATATTATTCTGCCATAAAAAAGACTGAAATCTTGCCATTTGCAATAACATGGTTGGAACTAGACAGTATAATGCTAAAAGTGAAATAAGTCAGTCAGAGAAAGACAAATACCTTTACTCATATATGGAATAAAAGAAACAAAACAAACAAGCAAAGGGGAAATAATAAGACATAGAAAGAGAAACAAAGCAAGAAACAGACATTTCATTACGGAGAACAAACTGATGGTTACTTGACGGGATCTGAAAGGAGTGATGGATTAAATAAGTGATGGGGGTTAATTAGAGCACTTGTCATGATGAGCACTGAGTGCTATATGTTATATTGTACACATGAATCTAATACAACCATATATGTTAACTAACTGGATTTCAAATGAACATTTTTTAAAATCCCAGTTTTTAGCTCACATTCTGGCTTACAAAAGGGATTTAGTCAGGAATTTGGAGATTAGTTAATGAACAAAAAAGGGGTGAACAGGCAGTTGTTAGATAAAATTACTATCCTTTCTGGCATGATCTTATACCTTTTATCTAGAAGTATTTTTAGCACTTTAGACTCTTCCTATTTTATTTTGAATCATTAAACAAAAATTTCCTCAAAGGACCTTAGACTCCATCCAATTTGAGCAACAGTTTGAGAGAGGAAATGGTGTCCAGGAGGAAAAAAAAAAAAAGATGAAACTACTATTGTTTACTAGTGAATGCATAGTTCTTCCACAGAAGAAGCTCTAAATGGTCATGGCTCCAGCTTTATATGTGCTCAGTCATATGTTCAGAAGTAGGTAACACTATCAAAAAATATAAAGCATCTGAGATTATTTTCCCTTATTTGAAAGCTGGTGTATGAGTCTGCCGTAGTTTCTTGGGTGTTGATAGAAGACGCAGACTCATGTTTCAGAAATAATATAGTTTATTATTCACAGCAATAGAGGTAGCCAGAATATTAACATTATTTGTGTGTGTGTGTGTGTGTGTGTGTGTGTGTGTTTGTGTGTGTGTGTGTGTGTGTGTGTTTGTGTGTGTGTAGGGATGGGAGTTATATATCAGTTCTGAGCCTCAGTTCCCACAAAAAGAATCAAAACAGAGGCAGATAATATTTGCAAACACAACAGGTTAAGTTAAAAAAAAAGATACTATTTCTGTCTTCCAAGTCTATTCAATACAACCATCTTCAAAGGATGGCCTAGAACAAATAATAAATGCAGAAATGTAAGCAACCAATTGAAAAGTGTCTCCCAAGAAACACACTTTGAGAGTCTTCATTTGACAAAAATACTATAGGATATTACATGGATCAGGTGCATTGAATACTGGAAGGTTAAAATTACAAGGGACCAAATATTTTTAAGCAGTTCTGGCATCCAGTAGAGTTCAAATAGGTTTTATAAGATTGAGGAAAGAAGCCATCAAAACCTGGGCCCAGGGGCACCTGTGTAGCTCAGTGGGTTAAGCCTCTGCCTTTGGCTCAGGCCATGATCTCAGAGCCCTGGGATCGAGCTCTGCATCAGGCTCTCTGTTCAGCAGGGAGCCTGCTCCCCCCCCCCCGCTATTTGCTTACTTGTGGTCTCTGTCTGTCAAATAAATAAATAAAATCTTAAAACTAAACAAAACAAAAATCCTGGGCCCAATTTTCCCAAAAGTATGATTCTGATTCTAGTCTCTATGATGTTATCCCTTGAAGACAATGTCTCTAATTGAGTTGAATTAGTTTACTAAAGAGCATACCCCCATTTGTTGTAGGAGATGAACAATATGCAAGAGGCCAAATGCCACATGGAAGCCACCTTGTCTTCAGTGGAACATAGAATCAGTTCCTTTGGGATGAATTTGTTCCACATTTGACTTCCCACTTAAGGGAAAATAAGAGTGCCTTCTAATAGATTTTAAATAGGAAATGACAACGGAAGCTTATACAAGATTATAAAATGGGAAATTTCATTTAGATAAGCAATCATTTCAAAGTCATCTTCTTAATATTACAGACTCTTCACATAATCATAATTTTATTTTGGTATTATATGGTAATTTCAAATATAGTAAATATAAAGAATTTACCTCTGTAATTATAGCGAGTCTGGTCGTAGTTTAATGGCAACAAATCTTCAATTTAGAAGTATGGTCTACCAATTATTAATACATTTGGAAATGGTGTGTCATCTTCACTCCACTTGTCTCACTAAAACAGTGAGCCAAAAAAAGTAGGTCCAAGCTGTTTACTATGGTCAAAATGGGTTGCTTTTGCACTTGGTAAAGAAGCAGTCATATTTTGGAAGAAGAAACTGAGGCTATTAATATTTTCAACTTATTTTCAGAAAAGGAAAGAAAGGATAATCTAACCTAAAGCCAAAATCTTACACAAGGTGGCTGGACAATGATCTTTTCCCAGATAAAGGGTTTTTCAACTTAGCCATGTTAGGAGGAAGAAGAGATGAGACATTGTGGACTTGACTAACGTTTGTACACTGTTCAAAAAGTTTTCAAAATAATGTGTATTATTTTTCTTCTTTTAGTTGAGACAAAAACAAACAAACAAAAAAAAAACACTAATGAGCTTACTCTTAAAAGGAGGTAAACAAGAAACTAGCAAAGATTGAGTGTTAGGTATTGTCCCCCTCCTTTTTTTTTTTTAATTATGTTATGTTAGTTACCATACAATACATCATTAGTTTTTGAAGTAGTGTTCCATGATTCATTGTTTGTGTAAAACACCCAGTGCCCCATGCAATATGTGCCCTCCTTAATACCCATCACCAGGCTCACCCATCCCCACATCCTTCTCATCTTTAAAACCCTCAGTTTGTTTCTTGGAGTCCATAGTTTTTCATGTTTCATTTCCCCCTCCAATACCCCCACTTCATTTTTCCTTTCCTTCTCCTAATGTCCTCCATGCTATTCCTTAGGTTCCACAAATAAGTGAAACCATATGATGATTGACTTTCACTGCTTGACTTATTTCACTTAACATAATCTCCTACAGTCCCATCCATGTTGATGCAAAAGTTGGGTATTCATCCTTTCTGATGGCTGAGTGATATTCCATTGTATCCTTGGATCACATCTTCTTTATCCGTTTGTCTGTTGTAGGGGATCTTGACTCTTTCAACAGAATGGCTATAGTGGACATTGCTGCTATGAACACTGGGGTGCATATGGCCCTTCTTTCCAGTAAAATAGAGCTAGCCTATGACCCAGCGATTGCACTACTGAGTATTGACCTCAAAGATACAGATGTAGTGAAAAGAATTAGGTATTGTTAAAGCACAAATGCAGGGGATAGAACTTATGGTACAGAAGAGGGAAGGGCAACCATATGGCAGAGTAGAATAAAGTAGCTCAGGAAGAAATTAGTCATATCCAGATATTGTAAGGCATGTGGGGTTGGCAGGGAGAGCATGAGAAATCATGAGAGAAGAGAGAGAAAATGGACCAGGCAGGAGAGGTTTATAACATTTTAACATCTAAGGTAAGCATATGCAAAGCAGAATAGGGAAAGAAATAAAAGTTTTTATAAGACTCAATACATAAGGAATAACGTGGAGGACACTGGGAGATGGAGAGAAGTGTGCTGGGGGAAATCGGAGGGAGAGACAAACCATGAGAGACTGTGGACTCTGAGAAACAAACTGAGGGTCTTGAAGAGGAGGGTGGCAGGTGGTTGGGTGAGCCCAGTGGTGGGTATTAAGGAGGGAATTTATTACATGAAGCACTGGGTGTGGTGCATAAACAATGAATTTTGGATCCCTGAAAATAAACTAAAAGAAAAAAAAGACTGACTACAGACATGGACCTCAGTGTAACACAGATATGGAACTCACTGTAATACCAGCCACTTCCCACCGACACACACAGACTATGATAATAATAAATAATAATGCAATTAAGAAAATTGCCTGCCAAATAATTTTTCCTCTTTTTTATTTTTATGATTATTATTTTTATTTTATTTTTAAAGTTTTTATTTAAATTGTAGTTAGTTAAAATAAGGTTAATATTACTTTCAGGTGTACAATATAGTGATCAACACTGCCATACAATGGCTTAAATAAAAAAATGAAAAAAAAATTTTTAAAGATTTTATTTTTAAATAAAACCTCTACACCCAAGGTGGATTTCAAACGTACAACCCCACGATCAAGATTTACATATTTTACTGACTGTTCCAGCCAGGCACCCCAACAAATAAAAATTTTATAAAATTGTTGAGTTTGTGGGAGTCTCATTTGCTTAGTCAGTTAAGTGTCTGCCTTTGGCTCAGATCAGGATCTCAAGAGTCCTGGCATCGAGCCCCATATTGCTCATGCTCTCTCTCTCTCTCTCTGGCTTTTGCTCTTAAATAAATAAATAAAATATTTTTTAAAAAATTGTTGAGTTTGTTTAACTAGTTTTAAACTAGTAGACAGAGATGAAGATAAAGTATGATGTAATGGCACGGAAAAATACAACTTACACGTTTTAAAAAAAAATGTGCAATGCAAGTTACCTCACTTCTTTTATCACCACACTGGGACTTTCCCTACTGAGTTGTTGTAATGTAAGGACCTATTTTATATTTTTATATTTTAGCAAGAGGCTTTCATTGAGGTTAACCCTTAAACTGTCCTTGTTCCCCTTCCCCCAGGGGATTCACTTAAAAACAAGTCCTGGAAATCAGCTCCAGGTAACAAAGCCCATATACAAGGGTGGGTCAGGCCAGGTGGAGACATCAATCAGCGGGAGGGGGGCGGTGTTTGCATATTGTCTCCCTAGATACTAAGGAGTATGCCCCACTCCTCCGCCCTTTGGGAACCTTTTTTGCACCAATCCTAATCAAGGTGTAATAGGCTGTGTCAAATGTGTATACTAGGGTAAATTGAACCTCAATTGGTCACCTAGCCTCACTGTGGAGTTTCCTGTGTGTGTTAAAATCTCATTGGTCACCTGTGCGTGGCCAGGCCTGACTGCATGGCCGTTGCCCTTAAAAGCTAGACTGTGAAACAGCAAAGGGTTGCCTTCTCTCATAAGAGGTGTGGCCCCGAACGTTTGGTTAGATTCTTGATGCTTGGCATGAACTAAAGCTTTGCTTGACCTTTGCTTTACATCAGTCTCGCTCCTTTAATCATAGACCCATTATTGGGGCATAACAGTATTAATCTTAAAGTTATAAGTCCACAATGCATCCATCATCCATTCTACCCCTTAACATTCCCCTTTGGACAGACCCATGATCTAGAACAAGCCTTATTTTATAGTGCCTTGTAGGAGATTTTTGCTGCTGCCTAAATTGCCTACTTTCCTCTCACCATTACCACGGAAATTGGGTCCACTGAAACAAAGGGGTAGTGTAAGAAATTAAGACTTCCATAAATCTCTTTAAATAATAAAGTATAAGATAGTGATACCTTTTTTTCTGCCACATAACCAATTCTTGCAAGAATAAGGTCATATAAAAGAATTTACAACACATGCTATCATTATCCTACTGGACCCAGACCATTTGTATGTTTCTCTGTCTCTGAGAAATGTAGTTATTTACATGACTGAAACCTAAAAATTGTTTGATATGACCACTAATATCACCTACATTATTTTAAAGCCTGTTTAAGGCTTCTGTAATACATAGGCTTTGTAAACACTTATTAAGCATCTTGTATATATCAAACACTTTAAAAATCTCTGCTTAAAAAAAAAAAAAAACTCTACCTCAATGGAACTTTGAGTCTGAAAAAGATACAGGCAATATACAAGGCAACAGATAGAATAATTACATATTTGATTATATACTCTGAGGATGTCACCTTAAATTGATATGAAAATGATCAGAAGGATCTGGATTTCTTGTCAAAATTTTTTGCCTTACAAAGAAATTGATATTTAGGGAAAGTTGTTACTGAAAGAGGTCCTGTGTCAACCAAAAATGTTAAACCATGATCTCGCTAAATTTTCCAGTTGTGATTATTGCTTTGTTTAGCTGTCTTCTATTAAGACTGAATTTAGTGGGCGCCTGGGTGGCTCAGTGGGTTAAGCCGCTGCCTTTGGCTCAGGTCATGATCTCAGAGTCCTGGGATCGAGTCCCGCATCCGGCTCTCTGCTGAGCAGAGAGCCTGCTTCCCTCTCTCTCTCCCTCTCTGCCTGCCTCTCCATCTACTTGTGATTTCTCTCTGTCAAATAAATAAATAAAATCTTTAAAAAAAAAAAAGACTGAATTTAGTAATTCAGTCTCAGATTTCAGTAAGTCTTTTTTTTAAAGATTTTATTTATTTATTAGAGAGAGAGAGGGAGGGGCAGAGGGAGAGGAAGAACCAGACTCCTTGCTGAGCAGGCAGCTGATGCAGGACTGGATCCTAGTACCCTGGCATCATGACCTAAGCTGAAGGAAGACACTTAACCAACTGAGCCACCCAGGCACTCTAGACTGTAAACTTCTTAAAGGTAAAAAAGTTTATTCTTCTAGTAGTTCCACAGACATTTCTAACATCCATAAGAAAGCATGTACTGATGTAAAATGCCAGCAAATCAAATTATTTAAAAAAGAAAAAAAGAAAGAAAAGATATATCTGGATAAAGAGAAAAACAGAAAATCTAATAATACATTGAATTATTAGAGCAAAGAGTGGAGGAAGAGAAAATAAATATGAAATAGAGATTTCCACTAAAAGAAAAAAATTGAATAAGGCAGGAGATTTAGAAAATTATTATGACAGACTTGAGAAAAAAATAAAATAGGAATTTTTAGAAAATAGCAATGAATGAAAAGGTAAATTGTTCCTACCTCTATAATATTAGCTGTTTGTTGTTGTTGCTAATTTACCTATTTAATCTAATAAACAAAGAAAGGTTTCATTTAGGGATAAGGTTTCTCTCTCTCTATATATATTTTTTCCATTTAGGGATAAGGTATATATATATATACATAGATATATATGTATATATATATTTTTTAATTTTAATTGTTGGAAAATGTGTCACAGAATGTGTTTAAACTTTAAGATACAGATGCAACATGTAATGAACTGCATTGTTTGAACGTCTAATTTGTAAATGCTGTTAGAGGAAACTTGGTGGAAATGTTCTTATGTGCTTGTGTTTCTGGAACTAAGTATATTTATTAATAAGGAATAGTTTAAAATTATGAAATGACCAGGAGTGGACAATTTTCCTAATCCTATCAGCTCTTTGCAGCTCTTTTATTAGCCCCCTTCAGGAATATCAGCTTTTTTATCTAATTAAATTTTATATTAATGTGCTTTTGACTTTTGGCCTTTCTCTTCCTTCTGTTCTTTTTTTTCCCCTAAATTACATGTTTCTGTTTAACAGCTACTATCAATTCTTTGATATGAATTCTCAACATCAATTTACTAACTCCAGAGATGAAGGAGCATCAATATTTAGAAGCGAAGAATACAAAGCCTTGGGCATCTGGATGGCTCAGTCACTTAAGCATCTGCCTTCGACTCAGGTGGTGATCCCAGGGTCGTGGGATGGAACCCCAGGTTGAACTTTCTACTCAGCTGGGAGCCTACTTCTCCCTCTCCTTCTGCCTGCAGCTCCCTTTGCTTGCGTTCTCCCTCTCTTTGTCAAGTAAATAAAATAAAATAAAATAAAATAATGTAAATAATACATTTATTTATTTATTAAAATGCAATTATTACACAAGACATAATGTATTGCATAATTATAATAATGATTAAATAATTTATTAAATATTTATATTAAATATATCAATTTAATTAAATAAATATTTTTAGAATTTAAAATATTTCAAATTTAGATTATTAAATATTAAATCATTAATTTAATAAATAAATATCTAAACATAATTAAATAAAATAATTTATTTATTAAAATGAATAAAATAATGTTGTCATTATCTCAGCATGTATTTTTAAATAGTCTAAAAAAAATCTAATAAAGTCTAAATACATTGAGTTCAGATATTTATACAAGTTAACCCAGACACTGAACCCACAGTTTCAAAACTTTTGTTTTTATCTACTACTCAAAATACGATTTTAATGTATTTATTTGTAACTTTGACATAGCAAGGAAACTTGGAGGAAAAGGAGACATTTGCTTTTAATATTTGAAAATTATTTTGTTGATTTAAAAAAATAAAAACCTTAACACGTGAGCATTTCTTCTTAAATAACACTGTGAAGTTTCTGAGTCGCATTCTATTAAAAGTGCTGATAAAATGGCCTCAGTTACTCATTTAAATTATCAGCTGAATGGGTAACAAATGAAGTAGAGAGCTTTTTAATTATTTATGAATGTATTGCTTGTGGATGGAGTGCCACATAGAGTTACCTCTCTTTTTGGCTTTGTTTTGTGAGCAGCAGTGGAATCTATGAATGAGATTAAACATAAGGACATTCACAGAAATTCTTAATGAACTTCTGGGGAAGGGCAATAAGTGCAAGGAAAAACTGCAGCAAGACTAATTACAAATTTCAAGTGGTCATCGCTTAATTATAGAAGCTTTTAAGTTCAAGTAATATATCTTTTTCATGAGCCTATCATATTGTATTAATTACCACAAACTGCACTCTTGAACACTTATCTTTTCACATATTTCTTATTCTTAGTACTTAAAATTACCCTTATGATTGATAAGTAAATGGATTTTACAGACAATGCATTTATTTACATAAATAAATAATGCTGTTTATATATATAAAAACAATTGAATATGTGTATGTGTTCAATGAATTTTTTTTCAAATTAACATCTTAATTCTACCACATTAGTTACAAATAGATATAGACTTTATAGATTCATCAAATATTTTATTCTCAAATTTATATGTCCTTTGTGAAGTAAATGAAACTGTATATATTAAATATAATCCTATCACATGTAACAGTTACTAGTGCATCCCAGGACATACATAGGTCAGGTCCTACTCAAGGCATCACGGATAACTGGATTTAACTTTCTATCCTAGGAGTCTTCTGTATATTTCTGTGGCTTTTATACTACAATCAGGAGGAAGAATTCTTTTGCTAAAAGCTTCCAAATGACTATGCGAGTAGATTATTTGTAGACTAGTGATAATATTATAGTTTAATATGTGAAGCATGATAAAATAAAATGCCATTGCCATATTTAATTTGTTCAGTAAAGCATTCATTTAGTTATCAAGCATTCATTTTCTTTTTTTAAAGATTTTATTTATTTATTTGACAGACAGAGATCACAAGTAGACAGAGAGGCAGGCAGAGAGAAAGGAAGGGAAGCAGGGTCCCTGCTGAGCAGAGAGCCTGATGTGGGGCTCTATCCCAGGACTCTGGGATCATGACCTGAGCAGAAGGCAGAGGCTTTAACACACTGAGCCACCCAAGAGCCCCAAGCATTCATTTTCTTTATACAGAAGAGATAGAACAATATTATATAGTAGAAAATACAGTAAATAATCTAGAAACCTTGATCATTTTGTTTTGGCAATTTTAGAACATAAAATTAGCTAAAGCTCAAGTGCAAGTTATATTTGTATCATAGGAGGAAAAGTTAATTAAAAGTTTGTTTATTACCATAGTTTAACACTTCAACGAAATGATAACGAGTCCAAAATCAATGAATATATGAAGTATACAATAAAAACAATAATCTTGAGTGTATGTGACTCACTGTAGGTATTGATAGGCTAGAAATCAAAGGGAAAGTATCTATAGGGTTTGTTCAGTTCCATGCTCATCAGATTAATAGGCTTTCTCATATTGCTTCCTTCACCACATTAATTTGTCTAATGAAGTTTTCAAGAGTTAAAGACAGTGATAGGTTCATGGCTGGAGAGAAGGTACAGAATCTAAGATAGTTCAGCAGTGCTTATTATTTAAGAGAAAGACAGCATGGGAGGTGAGGGGTATATCATGCATCCTGTTTTCACTCCCTTTGTGGAGCACCTACCCTGGAGGTCATGTAATAATAACCAATGACCAAAAAACAATAAAAAAACCCAAACATCCATGTGGAAGTGCCATCCCTGCCTGGAGATGAGTAGACTGCTCAAACAGATCCTGGGCAGGCATCTCAGCCCAGGCCTGTGCTGGGGAAGCTGGTTCATGGCTTTGGGCGCAATCAGGAAGCCAGCAAACTGACGAGAGAGTGCAGCCAGGGTTAACAGGACTGATGATCTTTTTGCAGCCAGGCCGCGGGTAGACACACGCTCAAGGAGCCAGGCTAGGAGGCTGCCCAGCGCCAGCGCTGGTCAAGCTTGTAGCCCCCGGGGCTTCCCCCGCGCCCCAGCCAGGGCGGGGCCTCAGGAGGGAGGGGGCGGGGGCAGGGCAGAGAAGGGGCTTTGCTAATTGCCAAAGCGAAAAGGGAGCTCAAGGAGGACTCAGGAGGGAGGGGGGCGGGGGCGGGTGGAGGGCGGCGGGGAGAAGGCGCTTTGCTAATTGCCTAAGCTGGAAGTGAGCTCACAGAGGATGTGGCTGAGAGTCTGGGAGGAGGTGGAGGGGCTGGCGGAGGAGGGGCGGGCAGCGCCGCGGTGCTGTGCTGCGGCTCAGTCGGGACTGCAGGACCCACCGGACTGCCGCCAGTACGCTCCCATGTGAGGCTCCGCTGTCCCGCTCCTGCTGCTTGCTGCCCCTCCCCGCCCCAAGGCTTCTCCGGACCACCCTCTGCACAGGGGTAAAGTGACACCGCGCCGCGCCCTCACCTGGAGCAGAAAGCGCGGACCCGACCTGGGGGCGAAGAGGGGGGTTGTGGAGGCCCAGCCTCCCGCGAACCCCAGGGCACCGGGACCACCCCGGACGCTGCGCCAAACCCGGGTCCTCATGGGGTCGGGCTGGGGACAGCGCCTTGCGAGGTGCCCCCCGCCAGCAGGCACGCTAGCCCCCATCTTTCCGCAGCCCCATGCGCCCGTGCTGAGGACCCCCTTCCCTCCCCCGCCGTGGCCCCGCTGCTTTTGTTCTGGACTTGGGATCCCAGGTGGAAACTAGTCCCTCAGACCTCCCTGGCAGCAAGGAGGGCAGGGAGGGATTCTTGGTTTCCTGCCCTGGGTCCTCCTCTCTCCCCATTCACAAGCCTTCTGGCTTCCCTTTACTCTCCTCATTGTCAGTTTTCTGAAATGGTTTTCTTCTGCATGTTGACCCAAAGAGCTATTTCATGAATGAATATACACGAAACTGAGTTGGAGCCCACCTGTAGAGGCCTTTCATTAGAATGGTCTCTGGTTCTAGCCTCAGTTCAGAATACTGCATGTACCTGAGGACCAAGTCCAGATGTTTCTTTCATCTCTGACTTGAATTTGAAATCCTCCTCAGACTTCAGCTTCCAGGATTTCTCCAGTCCTTGCTCTCCCACTGTCTTGGTGGGGATCCGCCATGAGTGTTGAACACAGGAATGAATGAATGATATATACCCCAGACTGCTGGGGCTTTGTCTTCTTTTGCTGAGGTTGGAAATGCTTGGGAGAGACCCCCTGTATGCAGATAGAGAGCTGCATGCAATTGCTTAGATAAACGTGTTCCCCACTTAATTGCTTGGGCATTGAACATTTCGCCCTTAACCAGTGGCTTGAGCAGTTAGGAGGAGACAATCTGGAGGTGAATCAGAAGATGGCTGAATCCAAATGGTGGTGGTCTGGGTTTGGGAGATTTTCCTGGAGATTCAAAGGAAAGATATAAATTCTTCCAGTGTGGAGTGGTAAACATTTTATCGATGGGAGATGGAAAATAAATGGTCTGGTTAAACTTTCCCGCCCCCTCAAAACCCATTATTTGAAAACACAAAAAGGGAAGTGAAGGGAGAAATCCTCCCACTCCCATTCCCACTCACCTCCATAGCCATCTCCTCTTCCAAGAACCTAACAGACAAGGTGCCAAGAAGTGTTAGGTACCAGCAGTGGTCTCAGATCTCATTAAAGAATCATGGTGAAAGGCTTTCAAATAGATTGTGGGGGAACAGGGATCCAATTAGGGGGGGACAAGTTTAAGGTTTGCCTGGTCCCCTAAAAATTAATGGCACTAGAGAAGATGAGCTTTGGGAACTATAGCTTAATGGATACAATGTGTTAAAAGCTTCAGTGAGTCATGGTGGGAAGAGGCCAAGAGGGCAGCAAACACAGTCTTAGATGATGTTATTAATAGCACTACAGGCTCTAGATTTCCTGTGGTGGTGTTCTTGGCAAGACCAGCCCGGCCAAAGTGGATACTCTCAACCTGGAACAGAGGGTCTTGGAGATGCCAGCACGTGAGGTATGATGAGAGGGTAAAATGATAGGAGGTGTCCTTTGGAAGGACTGACTCCTTGACTTTAAAAGGGAGAACCCAAATCTGTAGGTGAAATCTTTCTGGCTACAAAGAGGGCCAAGGCCTCCTAAGGTCAAGGTCTCCTCGTCACTTGCAAAGATGTCGAAGAACATATTCAGACATTTCAAAGATGTCCTCATATCATTGGTTCCCACTCTGGAATTCTATCAATAAGGTGAGAGTTCCTCTAGTTGAAAAAGAGATCTAAAAAGACTTCCCTTTCTCATGTAATTTCTGTAACCTCCAGGACACACCCACCTCCCCCTTCCAGCTCTGTAATGAAGCCACAGCTGGTGCCAATTTGTGGAACTCCTTAAAGGCTATTCTCCCTTATATACCCCGGGACCAAGTTCCCATGCTCCCTCACCTGATTTCCTGCACTCACCTCCCACCTGGTGTGTTCACACCTGCAAGTGCCTTTTACCAACCCCTTTGCCAAAAGGCAGCCAGAGTGACCTTTCAAAGACCTATCAGTTCCTGGCATTTGTCTCCATAGAAATCTGCACTGATCTTCTAACAAATTCTCAGTCCTCCAAAGGCACCCATAATCCTCCCATCAGTCTATTCATACCCCTCCAACTGACTGATGCCTGTTCTGCCCCATCTCTCTGCCCTTCAACCACACTGCCTCCTTCTTCCTGTGGAGACCTCTCATGCCACCTGCCTCCAAGCACAGGTGATTCCCATTGATGGGAAGACCCTCTTCTCTCCCCCATCTCCCCACTCCAGTTACTCCCACTTATTCGTGAGCTCACAAGCCCCATGGTACACACTCTCCATGCAGCCTGCTCTCTCTTTTCTAGCACTGGCCTCCGTTTCTAGCTGTGCTTGTGTCATGGATGTCCCTCCCCAGCCAGCCTCCAAGCTCTCCTTCCCTTTAGCTCCAACACCTGACACAGTGCCTGGCACGTAGTAAGCCCTGGCTAGCTTCTAAGAGCCTCACTGAGGGACTGAAAGCATTTTAAAAATGTCACCACGTAGGCTCCAAACTGTAGGCAGAAAAAGCTTTGCCTGGATTGACATTTTAGAGACGTATTCGTCAAGTTGGATGTGTTCACTGACTTTACATTGTAAAATTTAAAAAAAAAATAAAAAGGACCTCTGTATCACTTCACATCTAAGGAAGGCGCATGTATACTATTAGACCACGTTATGAGCTTAATGGAAGGAGACAAGATGTTTTCGCTAAGAAAATGTATAAGACTGTTGAGGTCAAGTGGGAGGAAACAGTCCGTTTGTTGGAGCATTGCTATCTTACTCTATCACAGCCACTCATAAAAATCTGACACGGGGTGAGTCAGAATTTTCTGTCGGAGAGGAGTTAGATCTGGCTCATGTTCCTACACACATGAAAGCCAGAAACGAAGAAGGAGGCTTTAAAAGCGTGGGTTGAGGAGGCGGTGTGGTTCACTGCGATGAGCTAAGTGCCCAGGGCCACCAGCAGACATGCTGGCCTGTGTCCGTCCTTTGTTCTGGGGTCCCTCTTGCACCATGTGGTGAGGCTGGTGGCTGGGAGAAGCTCAGGACAGGACCCGGTGGCATCTTATTTCTCCCACCCTCCTGTGGGCTCCAGTGGGCTCCAGTAGGTCCCAAGGGACAGCCTGCCTTCCTTGAAAAGCCCAGTAGCACTGGGAGCAGAAACTGGGGCCAAAGAGTGAGCACCCTGTTTGACAAGCTGGACCAGCCACCTCTTCTTCAGATGCAGGGGGAGCCCTGGCATGCTGACTCCTCCCTTCTCCCTTTCCCCTTTCCTCTTTCCTCCCTCTTTCCTTCCCCTCTCTCCTTCCCTGGTGGTGCCCTTTCCCAATGCCCACTTCATCCCTTTTCCTTTCTACATGGCTGTCTTCTAGAGTTTCTTCTCTTTCCTCCCCATTACTTCCCTTCATCTGAATCTCCTCTTTGGTCCCTTTGTCCCTGCTCTCTGCTCCTCCTCCCCTTCCCTGGCCCCTGTTCAGCTCCATACTGAATGCAGGCAGAGCTGGACTAACATGCTCACTTGCTTGCTCAGCCAACCTCCAGAGAAGTCACTCTTCGGTGGCCACCTTCCTGACCCCCTGGTCGCTTCTCCACTTGTTCAGATATTGCTCTGAAGTCTGAGGAGGACAGAGCGGGGCTGCCACAGAAGCAGGCCAGAGGAGAAACCAAACCATGTGTCCACACTGTCCCCCAGCACTGCTGCTCTGAGAGCTTTCGGAGTCCTCAACAGGGTTAGGATTTAGGGGCTTCTTCAGAACCGGGAGTGAAAACAAGCATAGGTCAAAAGAAAAGCGACGGCCCCCACACAAAAATAATAATCACAAATGAAAACTATGTTAACTCTGAAGTCCCAAAGTCAAAGAATTGCCTTGAATCTGTCACTAGAAAGCACCCAAGGCCTCACTCTCTGGGTTCTGGGTGCCCTGGGAATGGCAGGAGGCTCTGACATGCACGTGGGGGTGCCGAACTATGAGGGCTAGCCTGCCCGCTGGCGGGGGGGGGGGGGTACCTCCTGTGGCGCTGTCCTGGCACGACCCCCTGCGTAGGGGGTGTGGCGCGGCGTCCTGGGTGGTCCTGGTGCCCTGGGGTTGCTGGAAGCCTGGGCCCCGACCACTCCCCCCTCCCCCCCCCTCCTGTCCTGCGTTTTCTGCTTCAGGTGAGGGCGCGTCGAGGTGTCACTTTACCTGTGAGCAGAGGGTCCTCCAGAGAAGTCATGGGGCAGGGAGGGGCAGCAGGCAGCAGGAATGAGAACGGGACACCGTGGCCTCTGGGGCTAAGCTGGAGCGTGGGAGCGCAGGGGCAGCGAGTATGGTGGGTCCTGCAGTCCCGAATGGGCTGCAGCACAGCACCCTGGAGCTGTGTGCCCCTCCTTCCCGCCTGGGCAATTAGCAAAGCCCCTTCTCCTGGCCCCCCCCCGCCCCGCCCCCGCCCCCCTCCCTCCTGAGTCCTCTGAGAGCTCACTTCCAGCTTTGGAAATTAGCAAAGACCCTTCTCTGCGCCGGCCCTGCCCCCTCACTCCAGGGGCCTGAACCCTGGCTGGGGTGCAGGGCTATGCCCTAGCATGCTGCCCCATTGCCAGCGCCTGCGCTGGGCAGACTCATAGCCTGGCTTTCTGAGCGGGTGTCCACGGGCAGCCTGGCTGCGAAAATATCATCAGTCCTAAAGGCCAGCTGCACTCTTGGGTCAGTTTTCTGGCTTCCAGATTGCGCCCAAAGCCAGGAACCAGCTTCCCCAGCACAGGCCTGGGCTGAGATGCCTGCCTGGGATCTGTCTGAGCAGTCTCCTCCACTCCAGGCAGGGATGGCACTTCAACCTGGATGTTTGGGTTTTTGGTTTGTTTTTTTGGTCATTGGTTATTACATGACCTCCAGGGTAGGTGCTCCACAAAGGGAGTGAAAACAGGACGCCTGATATATATGCATATGGCCATTCTAGAAAAATAGCTTGGGGTTCTCTCGGGAACGCGGCATTGGTCCTTGCACTATGGTTTAATAGAAAAGGGATTATGCACCAAGTTACTTAAATGAGCATAGGTTGAAATCGTTTACTGAGAGTAAATATTTTAAATAGTTATATTTTAACTAAATCTATCATCAATCATAAATCTATTACACGAAGGTTACAGGCAATTTTAAAGCAAGAGCACTCTCTTCAGGGTTTTAAATAATCCCTGTCTGTCTTGGCACATGAGAATGCAAAGATAGGAAATGGTTTGTAAAAGATCATATAATAGCTTTTACTAATTCTATTTATTTGACAGACAGAGATCACAAGTAGGCAGAGAGGCAGGCAGAGAGAAAGATGGGGAAGCAGGCTCCCCGCCAAGCAGAGAGCCTGATGAAGGGCTCGATCCCAGGACCCTGAGATCATGACCTGAGCCCAAGGCAGAGGCTTAACACACGGAGCCACCCAGGCGCCCCCAGATGAAATACATTTCTGACTTAGAAACTTCAGATAGAATTATTTTGTCCATGATGACAACTGAAGAAAATGTGTCATCCCTAAACCTAACCTTAAACCCTACCAACACTGAAACCTAAGCTGACCTTAAAGCCCAAACTAGAACCCTGAATCCCAAACCTGGAATGGAACCCAAAGCCTGTACCTGAGCCCTGGATCCAAGCCCTGAACCAAGAACCCAAACCCTAAACCAGACCTCCAAGTCATGAAAACTGAACCCAAATCTCAGCATGAAGTCAAACCCCAAATTTGACCTTGAACTTTATCCCATAAGCCCTGAGTCTTAAAGCCTAAATCATAAACTTAAAGCCCTAAACTATAACTCTGTTCCCTTGTCCTTCACTCTAAACCCTCACCCTAACACTAAACCCAAAGCCTGATTAGAACTCTGACTAAAACCTGAACCTGAACCCAAATTCAAACCCTTCACCACACTTTGCTTATGCACTTGCCATTGATGGATATTTGCAGTTTCTACCTCTTGATTCTTGTGAACATTGTTTGGGTTGGGGGCTAGGGTTAGGGTCTTGGATTAGGGTAGGGTCCAGGCTTGAGACCAAGTTGAGGTCAGAGTGTGGGTCTGCATCAGGGCCATGTTCAGTGACACTGTTTGGGTCAAGGACTGTTGTAATTCCACATTGTTTCCAATTCATTGTTCCTTAGCTATTTGGGGGGAAGTTGGGGGGTATTGGGCTCCATGCAGCTTGAATTTCCGGAATGAAATGGCATCAGCTGGACCCGGGGAGGGAGCAGGACCTTCCACTGAAGGGTGAGCTCCCACAGTCCTGCACTGCCTTGCACCGCCTGCAGAGGGCGCCAGACCCCAGCACCCGCCCTGAGCCCAGGCTGCACAGCCACAGCTGTGACCTGAGCCCTGCCTTTTCAGGACCCACTGTGGAGACTTCTGGAGAATGTGGGGCGCCTCCCACCCTGACAGGACAAGCTGAGGAGGGTGTGGCTCTGCATCCACACTG
>NW_028135006.1:0-112838 GCF_964662115.1 Mustela nivalis
ACTCTGATCATGGAACTTTTTTCATTTTTACCTTCTCTGCTGATTAAAATATTCTCTCCAAAATGTCAGTTACTTGCAGATACTTGCACTGTAGACAATCTTTACATATTTTTTTAAAAATCCATTCACGATTCTTAGTGTAAATCCCGGGGATCTGAAAGATTACCATTTGCTATTCATCGAACAGTTACTATCTCCACTTAGTGACAGGGTTGTAGAGAACGTGAGCTCACAAGAGATGTAAGCTTTTTTCCACTTTCAGCTACCATGTTCATTTCTATGTTACTCAGAGGAGCCTTCTTTGTAGAAACATATTATCCAGTCTTTTATGAAGCTGAATTTAAATTCTGTCCCTTCATTCCCCACAACGCTTAAAAAGCCAAGCAAATTTTGTTCCATTTTTTAAGAGCCCATAGATGGCATTTTTTTAGTGTTGCGTTTTTGAGTTTTCATCACTCTTTATGTTACTTCTACTTCACAGATAAACAATTGCTAATGACAATGTGAACTTCCTACAAATGTGCAATCAAAATCCCTAGGTACACATTACCGAAGTTCTTTGTTCCCTTTAAACATTATTTCTCTCTTGATATGCATTCTTGTTTTGTATTATATTGCATTATAAAGTTTTTTTTTAACAGACTGCATTTTTTAGAGTAGTTTGGGGATCAAAGTAAAATTCCCTTTCCCCACATACACACAGCCTTCCCCATTATCAACATCCTGTACCACGGTGATAATATTTCATGCTCACTGACCCTACACTGACACATCATTATCACCCCAAAGTCCACAGTTTACATTAGAGTTCACTCTTGGTGGGGCACCAGGGTGGCTCAGTGGGTTAAGTCTTCTGCCTTCGGCTCAGGTCATAATCTCACGGTCCTGGGATCGAGCCCCAGACCAGACTCTCTGCTTGGCAGAGAGCCTGCTTTCCCCCAACCCCTGCTTTCCCCGCCTGCCTCTCTGCCTGCTTTAATGCCTGTCAAATAAATAAATAAAATCTTAAAAAAACCTTTTCTCATAGAGTTCACTCTTGGTATAGTATCTTATGCATTTTGACAACTGTGTAGTGATATATATCTACAATATCATACATATCATACAGAATATTTTCACTGGCCTAAAAATCCTCTGAGCTCTGCCTGTTAATCCTCCTCCTCTCCTAACTGCTACAAACCGCTGACCTTTATACCATTTGCATAGTTCTGCCTTTTCTAGAAGGTCATATAGTTGGAACCTTGCAACATGAAGCTTTTCCAAATTGACTTCTTTCACTTATTATGACGGATTTTAAGTTTGTTCCTTGTCTTTTCATTGCTTGATAGCCATTTCTCTTTATCGCTGAATCATATCCCATTGTTTCAATGGACCACAGTTTATCTATCCATTCTCCTCCTGAAGGACATCTTGGTTACTTCAAACTCTTGGCACTTATGGGTAAAGCTGTTACAAACACAGGTTTACATGCAGGATTCTGTGTACACAAAGTTGTCGCTCTTTTGGGTGAGTACCAAGGAGCACGATTGCTGGATCATATGGTAAGAATATGTTTAGTTTTGTAAGAAACTGCCCAACTGTCTTCCAAAGTGGTAGCACCATTTTGGTGTTCTCACCAGAATGAATGAGAGTTTCTCTTGTTCCTCATCGTCAAAAGCATTTTATGTTGTCAGTATTTTGGATTTTAGCCATTCTAATAGATGTGTAGTGATATATCATTGTCTTATTTATTTATTTATTTTTTAAAAAGATTTTATTTATTTATTTGACAGAGAGAGATCACAAGTCAGAGAGGCAGTCAGAGAGAGAGAGAGGGGAAGCAGGCTCCTGCTGAGCAGAGAGCCCAACATGGAACTCGATCCCAGGACCCTGAGATCATGACCTGATCCAAAGGCAGCGGCTTAACCCACTGAGCTGTCCAGGCGCCCCTCATGTTCTTTTAATTTACAATTCCTTAATTAGACATGCTGTGATCATCACAGCATCTGTTCATATCATTATTGCCATCTCAATATCTTCTTAAGTGAGGTGTCTGTTCCAGTCCTTGCCAATTTTTCAATCAGGTCATTCATTTTCTTGTGTTTGAGTTAATAAATGAATAAATAATAATAATAAATAATAAATAAATAATGAATGAATGAATGAATTTATTATATATATTATATATTATCTGTAATATATATTATATATATTATTATATATTAAATAATTTATTAAAAATAAATTTACTAATGAGGCCAAGAATTTAGAATCACAAATACTTCAGAACTAATAATAACTGCCATCACTTGTTGTTATTGTATAAGATAAATCCTACAATCAAGTTTCAATTTTAAATTCTTACAATTTTAAGTTCTTAAAACCTTATGAAGAAGCATCATTTTGAGGGAGCAGTTTTCATAATTTAGCATCCATCAGCCTTTTTTTTAAGATTTTATTTATTTATTGGACATACAGAGAGAGAGAGAGAGAGAGATTACAGGTAAGCAGAGAGGCAGGCAAGCAGGGAGGGAAGCAGGCTTCCTTTTGAGCAGAGCCCAATGTGTGGCTGGATCCCAGGACCCGGAGACCATGACTTGAGATGAAGGCAGAGGCTTAACCCACCACCCACGTGATGAGAGAGCCCCTCAGGTGCCCCTCATCCATCAGCCTTAATTGTTTGGAGGAAAATGTGTGGATGAATAATGCCTTAGGGAGCTAATCTCTCTAAAGGATTTTCAATCTTTACCCCTTCAAGGTTTTTGCACAGTTCTGATAGCCTCTAAACATCCAGCTGATTTCTACAGTGACAAGCCTGTTAAAAACTGTCCTCAAACCAGGAATAGAGCTTGAAACATACCAGTCAAGAACAACTTTGAGTCTTTTAAGGAATTTATCATCATTTATTTGTTATGATTCCAGGTTCCTGGGATTGAGTCCCACAGTGGGCTCTCTGCTCAGCAGGGATCCTGCATCCATTCCTCTCTCTCTGCCTGCCCCTCTACCTTCCTGTGATCTCTGTCAAGTAAATAAATAAAATAAAAAAAAACATATTTTATACCAGTTATTCATGTTTATTAACTAAGATATCACAATACAAATAATTCAATCAGTTGATCTTTATTAATACCTTCAACAAGATAAAAAAAATATGTCATATTTTCTCCAAAAATTTTATATCATCTGATAGGTCAGATATATAAAAAATAACATTTAAAGTCTTAAAAATATCAGCAAATATTTTCATTTAAATGCAAATTTCAAGAAAATCTACTTTTCCAAACACGACTTTTTATCCTATATTTTTTTTAAATTTGTCAATATCTGATAAATTGTTTAGCGAGACTATACATGTTAGATTGAAAAAAATGATTAATAGATGTAGGTTCAAATTATTATGTTTCATTAAAAATGATTTAGTCTTTGATGAACATCTGTTTCGTAATGTGTTGTATCCAAATATAGTAAATTAATGACATATATAAAATTATAGAGAAATGACACCTTCCGTTCCATTATGAGTAGAGCTTTTAAAATGCTATTTGTCACAACCTGTCATCTTCTCATTATGTAGCATTATGTAGCATTTAAGAAATGTATACTCTTCACTTTGAAGACTTTTAGAAATCTAAAATATGACTTTCTATGGATTGTGTTTCCATATTCCTTTATTGCCACTTTGAACAAATCCACATGCTTTGATTCAAAGGTAATAAATTTCTCTTATTTGGAAAAATGATGTTTATTTTTGTTCTCTCACCCTTAGCAGGTGGTTTCATTTTAGCACACTTCAGAGTTATAATTTCATGCTTATTAAAAACATTTATTATGATCTACATAGATGAATGAAACTTTTATTTTATTAAATTATTTGCCAAAAAATCTGTAATTTTTAAAAATGTATTTCTTTTGAAGGGTTATTTTAGAGCATTAAGAGAGGATCTAGGAGTGTGGTATAATGCAATTTTTAAGTAAGTTTGAAATGGTTATTCATATGATTGTTTTTTAAGGCTTTTGCTTATTTTGGGTTTTTTTTGTCTTCTTTTGTCTTATTTTGTTCATTATATGCTACAAAATATTTTGAAAGTAAATTTAAGGTATGTTTTACATAGTTTATTTTTTGGAAAAAATATTGAAATGACTTATGAAATTCAGTATACTCTCAACATTAATTTATTCTGAAATTTACCAATTGTCTACTGTCTATTATATGGCAGATATTACTTCAGACTACACTGGTAAATGAAATACTTCGATTTGTAGAACGTTTATTTTAATGGGTGAGACAATTAAAAGCTATAAACCTGAATAAAAATTGCATAGTGCATTCAAAATGATGAGTGCAATGGGGAAAAAGAAAAATTAGATCAGGGTGAGAAAAATCAAGGTTGCTAGGCAGGGGGTGGGGAGGTAAGAATTTTAATAGAAAGATCAGGTTAGTTACAATGAAGCTGACAATTGAACAAACGTATGGAAAGGCGATGAATTTGCCCAGAACTATCAGCAATAAGGTCACTCCAGACAAAGGAATTGGCTATCTTGAAGGCCATAAGGTTGGATCGTGCCTGGCATATCTGAGGAATAGCAAGGAGGCCACTGTGAGGGACTGAAGAGTAGCAGGGAAAGAGGTCACAAAGGTTAAATGAGTGGCTAGATCATGTAAAAGCTTAGAAGTCATTGTAAAACGCTGGCTTTATATTTGAAAACTTACTGTGTGATAGAATTTCTGCTAATAACTGAGAGTTCAAATGTCCATAAAATTTCAAGGATTCTTATTCTAGGAAGACAGAATAAAGAAAAAGAGTTCATATTTTCACATGGTGTAACAAATGCTTGGAGATCCAAGTGTAGGAAGCTATGGGAGCACAGAAGAAGGCACTAAAATCACACCAATATATTTGATGACTGTGACTTTATATAAATTTGTATTTTCTAGATTTTTTTTATAGTCATGGAATCACACAGTATATTCTATTCATTGCCTGGCTTTTCTTTTCTCAGCATCATTACTTTGAGAATCTCCAATTGTAAATAGTTCATTTTGATGTTGAATAGTAATCTCTTTAATGAATAGATCATAATTTGTCTTTGCTCTATTGATGGACATTGATGAACATTTCTACTGTTTTCAATTCTTAAAAATAAAGCTGCTATGAAATTCATATACAAGTGCTTGTATGAACATAGGATTTGTTTCTCTTGGTTAAATGCCTATAAGTAAAATGGCTATTGGTGTAACTGCAACGTATTTTGCATTTAAAAAAATTTTCAAACTATTTTCCAAAGTGGTGGTATCATGATATATGCCAACAACAGTTTAGATTTTTTGTTGCTTCTCAATCTAGCTCAGACGAAGTACAATTAGCCTTTATAATTTTAGTCATTCTAATAGATATGTAAGCATGTCTCATTATGATTTTAATTTGTATTTCTTTAATGTCTAAATGTTGAGAAATTTGTCATGTGCTTATAAGCCATCCATATCCTTTTGGTGACATGTCTCTTCAATAATTTTCTTCATATGTAAAATTGGATACTCTGTTTGGTTTTAAAGGTTTTTTATTTTTATTCATTTTTTAATAATCAGAGTTGATGTCCATTATCAGATATATAATTTGCAAATCCCTTCTCCATCTTTACGGTTTCTCAATGGAGCTTTGATAGCTGTGTCTTTCAAGAAATATGCTACTTCTTTCTTGGTACACGGAGGTATGACCAGAACATTATCAATGTTGACCTTTGCAAAGAAAATCATGGCTTAAGATATATGTAGTCTGCGGTTGTTGGGAGTGTTCTGTAATATCAAGCATATCTTGTTAGTTGATAATTTTGTTCATGTCTTACATATCTTACCAATTTGATGACCATTTGTCTATATAATCTCAAAATAAAGGTGTTGAAACCTTTTTCCATTTCTCTTCTAAGGTAGAAGTTATGATTTTTGTTCTTAGTTTTTCCCTATATATCCCCAAATCTGTTATTAAGTATTAAAAGTCAAGAATTATTATACTCCCTGATAAATTCATCCTTTTACTCTTCTGTAATTTTGACTTGATCTTTATGTCTGATAATGAAATTTGCTTTAAAATCACTTTTCATTATCTTGATATAACCACCAAAGGTATAGTGTGATTAGTGTTAATATAGCATATTTTTTCTTTTACTTTATAAAGCACTTCTATATTTAATCCTGAAAAAAAAAAACAGCTTTTTAGCTCTGGAAGCATCTTTCTAAATTATTTTTTTTTTTAAATGAAGCAGTAACAATTTTTGTTAAGGGACCTAAACTGAACGTAGGTTTATTTATTAATTTATTTAGTAAAAGATTTTATTTTGTTTATTGACAGCAAGAGAGAGATAGAGAGGAAGCACACAAGCCGGAGGAATAACGTGCAAAGGGAGAGGAAGAAGCAAGCTCCTCGGGGTGCAAGTAGTCCCATGCAGGGCTGGATCACTGTACACTGGAATCATGACCTCAGCCAAAGGCAAATATCTGCTTAAACAACTGAGTCATCCAGGCACCCATAGAAAATTAAAAAAAAAAAAACCTTTTAAAATCATTTTGTTTCTTTTTTTTTAATATTTTATTTATTCGACAGACAGAGAGACAGGAAGAGGAACTATAAGCAGGGCATAGGGAAAAGGAGAAGCAGGTTTCCCACTGAGCAGAGAGCCTGATGTGGGGCTCCATCCCAGGACCCTGGGATCATGACCTGAAAAGAAGGGACACTTACGGAGGAAGCCACCCAGACACCTCTTTCCTTTGTTTTTAATATATGGCAACTGATGCTTCAAAGCCATGAGAAGCATATTACCCATTGATTAAATCTTTGATAACAACCTATTTAAAGAGGTGTGTAAATATATACTTACTCAGATTTATACACTTTGTGTTTTCTTCATAGTTTGGGGCTGGACCCCATGGTCACAACACTGCTTCCAGTCTTTGCCTTCCCATCTGTTGATACCAGGCATTTGGTCAGCAAAGCAAATTAGTATCATAATTAATAAGCCCTTGGCACCATATCTCTGGAGCAGGAGTTGCTCTTAGCAAAGGCCCAGAGCAGTTGACCTCCCCTCGCTAGTGCTATAGCCCCAAGGACAAGGTCCCTGCCACCAGAACTCAGTCTTACATGTTATGCTAAGCAGACAAAACCAAAACCGGAGAGCTCCGACAGCTTTCACTGGCATGCCTCATCTCCCACTCCCTCGACGTCCAGGCAGTACCAGATGCCAGGGAGGAATCTTGGTCCAACATATGGGAGGGAAGGAAGTAGCCATGAGCAAGTATCTGCCTCTCTGTGCCTTTCTTTCATGAGCAGGTTGTAAGGAGGAGGAAGAGGAAGGGGAAGAGAGGTGAACTTCAAGGTGTGAAGGCCTCAGGTAGGCAGCTGGCTCCTGCCAGTAGGAACGGAACAAAGGAGAAGGCAGTGAGCCTTGCAGGGAGGGTGGGGGGTAAGGGTTACAGCTTATGATGGAATCTGGACAGGAGTAATAGGGATACTAGTCATTTGAGTCCACCATTGCAAGCTGGGCTGGGTGTCAGGGCAGATAGGCCTCCCTGGGCAACGGCACATGAGAGAAGGTGGAATTCTTCTCTGAGGAGCAGGTGGAGTTTTGGGTGTTGGGAAAGCATAGACAGTATTGTTCCAGGGCCAAGGACAGGTCCGGGTACTCCTGGTTGAAGGTCAAGGCCACAGTATGATCCAGGTCTTCTACCAGCAGCTTGAAGGTACCACATGCCAGCCACCCCTCATTATTGTGTAAAACTCTCTGGTGCACTTATTGGCTTATCCATCAAATGACTCCTTCAGCAGCTTGAAAACCACCTCCACAGGCACTCCAGGTTATGGGAGGCTTCCAGAGTGAAGATTTTGCACAGGATCACCCCAAAAGACCAGAAATCACTCTGGTGGATGTAGATCTGGCCAAACATGGCCTTAGGGATCATCCACTTCACAGGCAGTCCACTGTTGGTTGTCTTTTTATAGTAACTGATGTGGTGATATCTCTGGCAAGGCTGAAGTCTGAGATCTTCATCATGTTGTCCTTTGTCACCAGCACTTCCCTGGTGGCCAGGTCTTGGTGTATGCACTTCTTGGAGGCAAGGTACTCCATGCCTCAGGCTACCTGGTAGGCACAGGATGCCAGGTCCTTGGAGGAGAGTTGCTCTGCTGCATTGTGGCTGATATTGTAACAGTACTCCAGGTCAGGAGGCCTCTGGGCCTGCAGGTACTCCTGTATGTTGTCTTTGGAGGCATATTCCGTGAGAGTGTACGAAGGACCGTCCTGTGTGCAGGACCCAGCAGTTTGACGGTGTCCTTGTGCTGTCCAATCATCTTCATCATCTCCATTTCTGAGATTAGGTTTGACAGGTCTTTCTCTGTTGCATCTGACTTCAACATCTTCACAGACACTTTAGTCAAATCTTTGGATTTGTCTTTGTCCAGCCCAATGGCCTCCTCCAACACCACCTGCCCAAGGTAGGCCTGTCTTAGGGGTCTGCCTAAACTGCCTACAACCAGCCTGTCTCAAGGCAGTTATGAACTCTAGATTATCCTCAAAAACATTAAACCACAAGCTAAAAATTCTCTTCACTAGATCTCTGTCGCAGGTCTAATTTTCTTCTCTTTCATCATTTATCTTTTTCCTGATTCTTATTTTCAGTATAGTTTATTTTGCTTCCAAGTGTTTCCCCTGGTTTCTGTATGCTGTTTCAGAGGGAAGAATTATCCTGTCATAAAATTATTTCTTGAGCATTCGTTACATCTCTCAGGTAAAATGGGTTCTTTTATGGTATTGATTCATTTGAGTTTTCTCAAATGGGAAGAATTTTCAAAATGGTGTTATCCTCAAGGTTCAAAGTATGTCTTAGCCTCATCTTTACTCTTTTTGAATTCACTTTTCAAATTCTTTTCCCTCTTTTTATCTTTTAAATTTAAATGTTTTATTTTTACTCTTCTTTTATTTGAGTATAGTTGATATTCAGTGTTACATTGGTTTCAGGTTTTCAATATCTCCATACATTATTCTTTGATCACTACAAATATAGCCACCATCTGTCACCATATAACACTATTATAATATCATTGACTATATTCTGTACACTGTCCCATATCTCTTTTTAAAATCTCTGATTTTTATGTTTTCTGTTATTCCAATGTTCGACCATCATTTTACTTGGATACTTTAATAAAATATGCCTGATTACACACTCTTTGCTGAAAACCATAGCATTGGATTTATAGTAGTCTTCTTCTTCTTCTTCTTTTTAAATTCACATATAATGTATTATTAGCTCCATGGGTATAGGTCTGTGAATCACCAGGTTTACACACTTCACAGCACCCCCCCCCAATGTTCATAACCCCACCACCCTCTCCCTACCCTCCCCACCCCCCTGGCAACTCTCAGTTTGTTTTGTGAGATAAAGAGTCTCTTATGGTTTGCCTCCCTCTCGATCCCATCTTGTTTCATTTACTCTTTTCCTGTCCCCCAATCCCCCCACATTGCACCTCCATTTCCTCATATCAGGGAAATCATATGATAGTGTCTTACTCTGGTTGACTTATTTTGCTAAGCATAATACCCTCTAGTTCCATGCATTCCATCGCAAATGGCAAGATTTCATTACTTTTGATGGCTGCATAGTATTCCATCACACACACACACACACACACACACACACACACACATATATATATAATTCATTTGTTGATGGACATCAAGGTTCTTTCCATAGTTTGGCTATTGTGGATATTGCTGCTATAAACATTTGGTGCACGTGCCCCTTTGGATCATATAGTAGTCTTCTTTACCTCTATCAGAACCCCAAGAAGCTTTATTCATTTATTTACTCACATAAACAAATGATCCAACACAACGTTTTTTGATGTTCAAATGTATTATAATGTCTTACCGCTTAACATTATGCATACTGCTCTCTTTAGCTGTCTTACTAAATACACATCATCACTATGCCATTTAATCAGAAAGAACATTTGAACTCAGAATTCTCTCCATATCAGGGAATGAAGACTCCACCCTTCTGTTTGTGCAGGTAAAATAAATTTTGATATTGTCTGTCCTGCACATACCCCATCCTGTTCACCAGAATATTCACCATCAAAATAGATACAAAATAAAAACCATACCTCACCACTTCTATTACCACCCAGCATGCTAAAAACACCATCATATGTTCCTGAATTATTGACTTGATTGATAACCCCACTTCCACACATACTGCACTCCTTTCTCCCTGCAAATTTATTTTGGTAAGGAAACTTAACCTTTTTTACCCATTTGACAGATCACAAGTTGGTAGAGAGGCAGGCAGAGAGAGGGGTGGGGGAGCTGGCTCCCTGCTGAGCAGAGAGCCCAATGTGGGGCTCCTTCCCAGGACCCTGAATTCATGACCTGAGCCAAAGGCAGAGGCCTAAACCACTGAGCCACCCAGGAGCCACCATATCTCGTAATTTTTAATCAACGTGGATTGGCTGCATTAAATAGTTCCTTCTTCTTCAAATATAAATATATAAATATATTGATCAAGTCACTCGCATGTCTTAGGAGAATGTCATACCTTTAGTAGCAAACTTGAAATCTTGGCCATTGGTTTTGATTTTAGTTTTGCTTTGATTTGGTTCGGTTTTGATATTTTAAAAATCCCTCCAGCCCTTGACTCTCTCTGACCTGAGTGCTTTCTGCTGTTTCTGCAACAAAACTGTCCGGGCAGCGAAAACTCTCATTGTTTTCAGTGGCGCCCCCTTCTGAACACTTTGTTAATAAAAAGCTTTTTTTTTTTTTTTTTTTTTTTTTGGCTATGGTAAATGTGGAACAACAATGAGGTATTTCAAAGAGGTGAACCACAGATCAATTTTTCTAAGGGTGGGGTGAGGGTTACTCAAAAAGGAACTTGACAAGGCTTTTAAAGATATCGAAAATCATTATAACATAACGTGACTGATTGTTACCGTGCTCTTAACCTGGCAAACACTTGTTGGCTTCCAAGAAAGACTAACATAGTTGAGATGGTTCTAGCGGCCTTCTAGCACAGGGTCTCATGAGGCTGGGATTCTAGCCACTGGCTGTGCAAGGCATGAGGCCTGTTAGTGATTCTAATTTTTCCACTGCAGAATGGGTCTTCTACATTCCAGGTCCTTTCTACCCCAATAAATAATGCGGCGATTCTCTCAGTGAGTTGTACTTTTGGTTTAAACAGCCAACTGTCTCTTAAAAAGGACTTTTGTTTAAAGTCCTTAAAAAAAAAAAGTCCTTTCAAAAAAAATTTATTTCTTATTTTTTATTTTTAAATCGCATATGTTTACTCTGATCCTGGAACTTTGTCATTTTGTCCTCCTCTGCTGATTAAAATATTCTTCATCATCAGCACCTACTGCTCTCCTCTCCTGGTGGTCTCTCCGGAAGGGGTCTTCTCTAGCTCTTCTAGCAGAGGATGGGCACTTCCCCTCTAGCCCTGTTTCCGGACCAACCTTACCTATCCTGCAGCGTCAGGTCGGCCTGGTCTTTTATCTGTTGTTCTTTTCTGAGTGGTTAGTTTTTCATAGATACCGTGCTTTGCTTTTGTCAGGATTTACCGTGGATTATCAAAACCCTTTCTTGTGCCAGTGAAGCCAAGAAACACTCCTGATGAGAGAACCAGGAACTCGAACAGATCATATTTATCCTGAATGTTCTGTCCAAAATGAAAAATACTTTTCTGAGGAGACTCAAGATCTCTGAGAAGGGAAGTTTCACCAACTCTGTCATGTAGGGGCATCAATTCTGATTCTGTGTCAATTTTCCTACTTTCCCAGATAGTAATTCTCTACCTCAGAAAGCCCACTCTCAACCGTTTCCTCTCTCAAAAGCAGTTGCTCTTAGAGTATGCACATGGCACTTGGGGCCTGCTGGTCATTGGCTACTGCCCTCTGTACCTTGGGTCTAACAGATGCGGGGCTTCAAGATGAAATCGTCTCTTGTTCTAAGACTTAATATAGTTTGAGGCACATGGTAAGCAATAATCACTTTTATAGTTGATCCAAGTGTTCAACCTTTCTTAATTTTTCTAATACCACAGTTTACTTGTTCTAAGATTTGTCCTCCCCCCCCCCATTCTAATAACTCTTGCACTTGATGACATATACTAGTTTAACTGACAGCATTTCTCTTTCTTAGTCGAACATAAACTATAGTGCATCTTACCCTTGATGAAAGCTAGGATGCAATTAAATACTCTATTATGGTTACGATTCTGTTATTTGAAATCCTCCGGTAGCTCCCTGTGCCCCCACAGTGTAGTACGTCACCTCCTTGGCATAATATACAAACCATCTCACCCCCAGTGTTAACCCCGAGGCTCAGCCTCCATCCCCAGGTGATGCTACCAGATCAGCTGTCGGTTGTCATGAACTTGCTGTAGATTCCCGAATGCACTGTTCTGCCTCCTGGCACTTTGAAACTTGACACACTCATCCTCATTCTTCACTTTGCCCTTGTCTATCACCTCCCCTGAAAATCTTTTACTAACTGGCTTTTCCCAGCTCCAACCTATTCTTGGCAGTCTTTTATCTCCCTGTGGTAAAAACCTGTCACACTGCACCATGGACATGCCCGTTGTACCCCTGAGAAGAGAAAAGGGAGAGTGACGGCCCCCCAGCATTTGCAGCTCTAGTGCAGAGCCCCATGCCTGGCTTGCAGGAAATGCCAGATTATGAAGACAAACGGAGATCATCCTCTGGCTAAAACCAGCTCTATTTTGCCTACCGCAGGATCTGGATCAATTCAGAGCAGCCGGGTATTATTGCTGTTTTTCTAGGGATTTTTTACCCATATATTTCCCAGGTCTTGACTCTTTTTATAGCACTTTAATTCAGGTTTCAACCACTTCCTAGTCAGATCAGGTAAAATCATTTTCCTTCCCATAGGCTCGGTGTATTTCACACCTAGTAAATCTTTTTTTAAGATCTTATTTACCCATTTGACAGGTCAAAATTAGGTAGAGAGGCAGGCAGAGAGAGGGGTGGGGGAGCAGGCTCCCCGCTGAGCAGAGCGCCCAATGTGGGGCTCCTTCCCAGGACCCTGAAATCATGACCTGAGCCGAAGGCAGAGGCCTAAACCACTGAGCCTCCCAACACCCCCATCCTGGTAATTTTTAATCAACGAGGATTTGCTGCATCAAATAGTTCCTTCTTCTTCAAATATAAATTATATAAATATATTGATCAAGTCACTCGCATGTCTTAGGAGAATGTCATACCTTTAGTAGACAACTTGAAATCTTGGCCATTGTTTTTGATTTTTGTTTTGGTTTGATTGGTTCGGTTTTTGTAATTTTAAAAATCCCTCCAGCCCTTGGCTCTGTCTGACCTGAGTTCTTTCAGCTGTTTCTGCAACAAAACTGTCTGGGCAGCGAAATCTCTCATTGTTTACTGTGGCGCCACCTTCTGAACACTTTGTTAATAAAAAGCTTTTTTTTTTTTTTTTTTTTTTTTGGGTATGGTAAATGTGGGACAACAATGAGGTATTTCAAAGAGGTGAACCACAGATAAATTTCTCTAAGGGTGGGGAGAGGGTTACTCTAAAAGGAACTTGACAAGTCTTTTAAAGATATCTATAATCATTATAAATTAACGTGACTTATTGTTACTGTGCCCTTACTGGGCAAACACTTGTTGGCTTCCAAGAAAGACTAACATAGTTCTAGATGGTTCTACCAGCGTTCTAGCACAGGGTCTCATGAGGCAGGATTTCTAGCCACTGGCTGTGCAAGGCATGAGCCTGTTAGTGATTCTATTTTTTCCTCTTCAGAATGGGCCTTTCCACATTCCAGGTCCTTTTACCCCAATAAATAACGTCGTGATTCTCTTAGTGAATTTTACTTTTGGTTTAAACAGCCAACTGTCTCTTAAAAAGGACTTATGTTTAAAGTCCTTTAAAAATAAATCCTTTAAAAAATTTTTTTATCTTTTATTTTTTAATTCCATATGTTTACTCTGATCGTGGAACTTTTTTCATTTCTTCCTTTTCTGCTGATTAAAATATTCTCTCCAAAATGTCAGTTATTTGCAGGTACTTGCACTGTAGACATTCTTTACATATTTTTTAAAAAATCCATTCACGATTCTTAGTGAAAATTGGGGATCTGAAAGACTACCATTTGCTATTCATCGAACAGTTACTGTCTCCACTAAGTGACAGGGTTTCAGAGAACGTGAGCTCACAAGAGATGTAAGCTTTTTTCCACTTTCTGCTACCATGTTCATTTCTATGTTACTCAGAGGAGCCTTCTTTGTAGAAACATATTATCCAATCATTTATGAAGCTGAATTTAAATTTTGTCCCTTCATTCCCCACAACGCTTAAAAAGCCAAGCAAATTTTGTTCTATTTTTTAAGAGCCCATAGATGGAATTTTTTTAGTGTTACGTTTTTGAGTTTTCAACACTCTTTATGTTACTTCTACTTCACAGATAAACAATTGCTAATGACAATGTGAACTTCCTACAAATGTGCAATCAAAATCCCTAGGTACACATTACCGAAGTTCTTTGTTCCCTTTAAACATTATTTCTCTCTTGATATGTATTCTTGTTTTGTATTATATTGCATTATAAAGTTTTTTTTTTAACAGACTGCATTTTTTAGAGTAGTTTGGGGATCAAAGTAAAATTCCCTTTCCCCACATACACACAGCCTTCCCCATTATCAACATCCTGTACCACGGTGATAATTTTTCATGCTCACTGACCCTACACTGACAAATCATTCTCACCCCAAAGTCCACAGTTTACATTAGAGTTCACTCTTGGTGGGGCACCAGGGTGGCTCAGTGGGTTAAGGCTGCTGCCTTCGGCTCAGGTCATAATCTCACGGTCCTGGGATCGAGCCCCAGACCAGACTCTCTGCTTGGCAGGGAGCCTGCTTTCCCACAACCCCTGCTTTCCCCGCCTGCCTCTCTGCCTGCTTTGATGCCTGTCAAATAAATAAATAAAATATTTAAAAAACCTTTTCTCATAGAGTTCACTCTTGGTATAGTATCTTATGCATTTTGACAACTGTGTAGCGATATATATTTAAAATATCATACATATCATACAGAACATTTTCACTGGCTTAGAAATCCTCTGTGCTCTGCCTGTTCATCCTCCTCCTCTCCTAACTGCTACAAACCGTTGACCTTTATACCGTTTGCATAGTTCTGCCTTTTCTAGAACGTCATATAGTTGGATCCGTGCAACATGAAGCTTTTTCAAATTGACTTCTTTCACTTATTATGACGGATTTTAAGTTTGTTCCTTGCCTTTTCATTGCTTGATAGCCATTTCTCTTTATCGCTGAATCATATCCCATTGTTTCAATGGACCACAGTTTATCTATCCATTCTCCTCCTGAAGGACATCTTGATTACTTCCAACTCTTGGCACTTATGGGTAAAGCTGTTACAAATACAGGTTTACATGCAGGATTCTGTGTACACAAAGTTGTCGCTCTTTTGGGTGAGTGCCAAGGACCACGATTGCTGGATCATATGGTAAGAATATGTTTAGTTTTGTAAGAAACTGCCCAACTGTCTTCCAAAGTGGTAGCACCATTTTGGTGTTCTCACCAGAATGAATGAGAGTTTCTCTTGTGCCTCATCGTCAAAAGCATTTTATGTTGTCAGTATTTTGGATTTTAGCCATTCTAATAGATGTGTAGTGATATATCATTGTCTTATATATTTATTTATTTTTTAAAAAGATTTTATTTATTTATTTGACAGAGAGAGATCACAAGAAGACAGAGAGGCAGTCAGAGAGAGAGAGAAAGGGAAGCAGGCTCCTGCTGAGCAGAGAGCCCAACGTGGAACTCGATCCCAGGACCTTGAGATCATGACCTGATCCAAAGGCAGTGGCTTAACCCACTGAGCCATCCAGGCGCCCCTCATTGTTCTTTTAATTTACAATTCCTTAATTAGACATGCTGTGGATCATCACAGCATCTTTTCATATCATTATTGCCATCTCAATATATTCTTCAGTAAGTTGTCTGTTCCAGTCCTTGCCAATTTCTCAATAATGTCATTCATTTTCTTGTCTTTGAGTTAATAAATAAATACATAATAATAATAAATAAATAAATAAAAAATGAATGAATGTATTTATTATATACATTATATATGTTATATATAGTATATTATATACATTATTATATATTAAATAATGATTTATTAAAAATAAATTTACAATGAGGCCAAAAAAACAGTATCACAAATACTTCAGAACTAATAATAACTGCCATCACTTGATGTTATTCTATAAGGTAAATCCTACGATCAAGTTTCAATTTTAAATTCTTACAATTTTAAATTCTTAAAACCTTATGAAGAAGCATCATTTGGTGGAACAGTTTTCATAATTTAGCATCCATCAGCATTTTTTTAAAGATTTTATTTATTTTTTGGACAGAGAGAGAGAGAGAGAGAGATCACAAGTAAGCAGAGAGGCAGGCAAGCAGGGAGGGAAGCAGGCTTCATTTTGAGCAGAGCCTGATGTGGGGCTGGATCCCAGGACCCAGAGACCATGACTTGAGATGAAGGCAGAGGCTTAACCTACCACCCACGTGATGAGAGAGCCCCTCAGGTGCCCCTCATACCATCAGTCTTAATTGTTTGGAGGAAAATGTGTGGATGAATAATGTCTTAGGGAGCTAATCTCTCTAAAGGATTTTCAAGTCTTTACCCCTTCAAGGTTTTTGTACAGTTTTGATAGCCTTTAAACATCCAGCTGATTTCTACAGTGACAGGCCTGTTAAAACCTGTCCTCCAAACAGGAATAGAGCTTGAACATACCAGTCAAGAGCAACTTCGAGTCTTTTAAGAAATTTATTATCATTTCTTTGTTTTTGGTTAATATCTGAAATAGTTCCATATTACACTTGCATAATTTTTAAAGAGCTGACTTTGAAGGAGGCATTCAGCTCCAGCTACTTCCATATTTTGGCAAGAACTATAATTCTATATAAAAAAAAAAACCATATTTTAGGGCGCCTGGGTGGCTCAGTGGGTTAAAATCTCTGCCTTCGGCTCAGGTTATGATTCCAGGTTTCTGGGATTGAGTCCCACAGTGGGCTCTCTTCTCAGCTCGGAGCCTGCTTCCATTCCTCTCTCTCTGCCTGTCTCTTTGCCTTCCTGTGATCTCTGTCAAGGAAATAAATAAAATTTTTAAAAAAACATATTTTATACCAGTTATTCATGTTTATTAACAAAGACAGCTGAATGTTTGCTAGCTAGTCAGCCAATACAGAGAAATATTAGGTAGGGTAATTACTCACAGTTGTGTTTAATAAAATGAGAGAAAATTATCAAATGACAGTAATAATAATAATCCTATAGCAGGCTAAATAATTCAATGATAATTCCAAGTATTAATCTAGCTTTCTTCCCTGATTATGACTCTTCTCTCCTTTATCATAATGGGAGTAGCAGATTGTCTGCAATGAATTGTGAAAACCCAGCAGTGACTTTGGCAGTGAAGGCCTCCCATCCATTTTGATAGGTTAAAATGATTCTGGTTGGTCTTGAGGAAATGTGTCATTCTTTTTTCTGTGTGTGTCATAAAAGAAAGAAGCAATAGTAAATTCTTGCTGTTATTCCATGGAGCCAATAAAATTATACTGCCAACAAGAGGCTGTTGACACTGTAAGTGTAGTTAACTGTCTTGAAATACTAGGCCTCGAAATAAAATTCCAATATTTCACATAACCTCCTTTTTTAAAGAAAACAAAACAAAACAAAACAAAACAAAACAACTATACTGCTTACATTTAGGGCCCTGCTGGTGTGTAAGTATTTTTGAACATGTCTACTGTAAGTGTATATATATATATTTTTTTCTGTGCAATAAATTCATTTAGAGATAAATTTGGATTGCAAATTATTTTGGGGGAGGTATGGTATTTGTGGCTAGTCTTACAAGTAAAAAGGACTAAAAGAAAGAAGGAAAACATTTTTTATTACAGCATATTTACATCTGTCCAAAGTACTTATTTACTATAGTACTGACTAATGTATAATACTGTACACAACGAAAGAAGTTAAATGAGTTATAATTCAGTCTTGCTGGTATGAAATGTGATATCTGGCAATCTGGTCCAGTTCATTGCATCAGGTCATTTGTATGTTCTTATTACCATTTTGATAGCATAGCACATTTTATAACCCAGATATTTTACAATGGAACTATGATGCATGTATTTTCAAAAGTATAGACATACATGAAGCTATGAGGTCAAAAAAGATGAATGTCCGTAGTACCATATACACTCAACAAATAAAAGTGTCCAAGGCTCTGAGTGAGATTTATGAATATTGTGTAAGATTAGGCCAACATGTGGTTTTGTATAAATAATCTGTTCTTAAATTAGAATTACAGTAGTTGAGTACAGTGTTGAAAATGGCAGATAGATTTTAGCTATCTTTGCTCACTAGGGAAAATGGAAAAATGTTTAGTTTGGTCAGATTTTCACTTAACTTCTGAAAAATCTTACGTTTGAGAGAGAGAAGCCTTCTGAAATAAGAATCCTTAAAGACATAACCCCTTTGGCACAAGTTTTCAAGAAACTTGTTTGATGTTGTAGACAATTATATGGCACACGTACTGTTCTAGATGTTTCATGCCAATAATATGTAAGCCATACCAAGGCTACATATACATATAGAGATGTTCCTCAGCTTACAAGGGGGCTATGTACAGAGACACCCATAAAAAATTGAAAATGCATTTAATACCCCTAAACTATCAAATATCATAGCTTACCTTAGGCTTATTTAAACATACTCAGAACACTAACATTTGCCTGCACTTGGGCAAAATCATCTTAAGCAAAGCCTATTTTATAACAAAGTATCAAATATCACATGCAATTTATTAAATATTACACTAAAAAAAGAAGAATGGTTATATATAGAATGGTTGTAAGAATATCAGGTGTTCACCCCTGTAATCTTCTAGCTGACTGGGAGCTGTGGTTCACTGCCCCTGCCCAGCATCACAAGACAGCAGCATACCACATGTCACTGGCCCTTTTTATAAAGACCCAAATTCAAAATTCAAAGTAAAGTTTCTACTGAATCACTTTCACTTTCACATCATTGCCAAATATATCATAAGTTGAATCATTGTAAATCAGGAGCCATCTGATTTGAAAGTTAAATCACAGTCACCCGTATACACACAAAAAAAGGCCTTTATGTAGGGCCATCTATGTATCTCTAAACAACATAGCATGATATATCAACGGCAAAAAATGGATGCGAAGGGGACAATTGCTTTGCATCAGTACTCTGAGCAGTAACATACATGGCCTTACTCACCTAGCAGAACTCCAGAGCTAGCTGATGGCAAGGAATTTTACAAATGTTTGCTGAACAGCTTAAGCACTATTATTTTTAAATTAGTGTGCATATCTGTTTTCTAAAGATATGTGAATTTATTTCATTGACTTATTATAAAACCAAATAATTTCCTCTTATTTAAGTGGCAGGTAAATAGAATTTTTTTTAATTTAAATCAAATGGCTTTTTAGGGAAAATATACAAAAAATTTTCAAACTTGTATTGCTTATTAATCTTTTATTGGAATCCTTATCAAGTTGTATTTTTCAAGTTTTCCTAAATAATCTTCAATGAATTGAAAATAGTTTTTGGATTTTATTCAAGGCTATTAACACACAATTTCACTTTGTTAAATATAGTGCTAAACGTTCAACCAAAACGTTGTGTCTTTTTTTTTTTTCCACTACCACATCCTCCATCTACGGACTGGATTCTCTCCCCAACTAGCACATTTATACCATTGTCTATTTTTGGATAAGTAAGGGTCATCTTTTGTCTTTATTCTATTCCTCGTATGCTTCTGAACTTGTTGAATTTTAATACAGTCACACCATAAGCATCACATATTTGATTCCCCTTTAAATAGTAAACAGTGCACAACCAGAGCATACCTTCAAAGCTATCAATATACTTACTCTGATATATTAGTTTTGTATTTTTGTAAATTAAAATAATTAAATTATAGAACAAGAGTTTCAGGTGGTAGGTGTTGTAAGTTTACCCAAACTGACTTTTGTCAAACTCGTTTTTGTCATCATATATGTCAAGTAGTTTTCTCAGGTTTATTTTTAGAATATCCTTGTGTAATGAATATTTACACTGATATCTAGTATAAAAATCTTGTAATTTATTTTAGAAACATTAAGATATTGAAAATCAATCTATTCCTTTAATTCATTAAAGACATTTTTGGCTTGTTTCCAGTACTTTCTTACTGGTTAAAAAATGAATTTGAAGTAGTCTGAATTTCATTATTATATGGCACTTTCCCTTTGATGAATACAAAGACGATATTCTATATTAGCTATCTGAGAAGAATTTATTTTTTTAATTTTATTTATTAGTAAGAGAGAGAGTGAGAGAGACCACAAGCAGGGGGAGCAGCAGGATGAGGAAGAAGTAAACTCCCGGCTAAGCAGGGAATCTGTTGCAGAACTGAGTCCCAGAACCCTAAGATCATGACCTGAGCTAAAGGCTGAGGCGTTTAACTGACTGAGCCACCCAGGTGTCCCAATCTGAGAAGAGTTCTGTATGTTATTCCTATTCATATGAAGTTTAAAGTCTAGGTAATTAACTTAATATTTTAGTGGCTATTACATAGATAGCACTATGTTCCAGGCAGAGAGTAAGAAAGAAATATTAAATCAACCATATTCTATGCATTCTAAATGAAAATAATTAATCACTCATAATAAATCCTTCTATTGATGGAATATCAACTTATAAGCTTTCCTCCATATGAACAATGCCAAATACCAGAATAAAGGGTCATCTAATACAAATAAAGGATAGAATTAAAGAATTCTGATAAGCCATTTAATTTTGAAAAATGGTGCTATATTGTTGCTGAGTTGTGGTTTTCAGTTACATTATATCTGATAAGTGTAGAAGTAACATGAGTGTTACGTGAGATGAGAAATGGTATATAATAAAGATATTTTTAAAAGTACAGATAAAAATAAATTTGTAAACATAGCATTATGGAGGAATAAAAATAAATGATAGCTACACACTCTAACGTCAATAAATCTTGGAAAGTTAATAGAGAAGTAAAACAAAAATAGTGCAAAAAGTATGGTTCATTTTTATGAAGTTCAAACAAATTCTTTGAAACCGTAGATGGACTTAAAGATACTATTATGTATCAAATATTGCAAAAATTAAGCAAGGAAATAGCAAACATAAAATAACCAAAGCATACAAACTTGGTTAGATACAATAGGTGTGATCATGTTCCACTTCATAAAGAGATGAGTTAATAGGTAAATAAAAGTAACTAGACTTTTTAGAAGTTAATAAAACCTTGCCTGTTATTTCTTAGTAATATAAAATATATGGTTTTCTAACAAAAACGTTTATCTTAAAAATATTTAAAAATAAATTTCAGGCTACGCATAAGGTTATATTTACTTTTCCACTGAAGGAAAAGCTGGTTGTTGTGGTTGTAGTTGTTTGTTTGTTTTAGTCTCCTCCTAGTTTTTATTATTATAATGTGGAATGAGGAATGTTAGATTGAAAAGTGAATTATTTTATAGACAAAAATCATTACTTGAATCAACTCCTGGTACAGCACATGGAACTCCTGAAAATATGCCCTTTTGCCTTATGGAAGAGTAACAGTTATGCTTACTTCTGAAACATACTTGGTGGTGGCCCTAAATAGTGACACCATAGTAAACATTTTGAATATTTGCAATTAATTTTTGTAGTCATAGGGCTCCAAAAGGCACTGCTGTTACCTTAGCAGGTATTTCAATAAAGCTAAGTTTCCTGACTGTTTAAAAATATTAACAAGGCACAAAACATGGCAGAAGTACTGTCCTCAGATATTATTTTTTTCCATATGCTCCTGATTCCAGACATGACAACTTATTTTTTTAAAATTTTTTATATAAGATTTTATTTATTTATTTGACAGAGATCACAAGTACGAAGGGTCAAGCAGAGAGAGAGGAGGAAGCAGGCTCCCTGCTGAGCTGAGAGCCCGATGTGGGACTGGATCCAAGGATCCAGGGATCATGACCTGAGCTGAAGGCAGCGGCTTAACCCACAAGCCACCCAGGAACCCGAGAAGTTATTTTTGATAGATATATAAACAATGTATTTTCCAGTTATAAGAAAAATGGTTCTGCTATTTTTAACCTTTTTTAAAAATTACATAATTTTTTAAATTTAAATTTTATTTTTTAATGTTTTACCTTTCTTTTCTTTTTTTTAAAAAAGATTTTATTTATTTATTTGTCAGACAGAGATAACAAGTAGGCAGAGAGGCAGGCAGAGAGAGAGAGAGAGAGAGAGAGAGAGGCAGGTTTCCTGCGGAGCAGAGAGCCCCATGCAGGGCTCAATCCCATGACCCTGATATCATGACCCAAGCCGAAGGCAGCAGCCCAAACCATTGAGCCACCCAGGCACCCCAATGTTTTACTTTTCAATATACTACTTAGAATATAAACCCTATTCCATTTTGTAAGAAGGTTACCATTTAAAAAATGTTAATTTTCTCATTGTGTCTTCCCCTCTCATTGCTTTATTTTGAATAAAACATTTCACAATAAACATAACTGATGCTTTCCTTTTGATGGTCCCTCTGTTGGTCATATTGTATATGAGCCATGACAATTAGTTTTACAACATTTATTCATGTTTGTTGATATGTTTTATCATAACTAATTTTCCCTCCCTTATCTAGATTCCCCAGCATTCAGACAGGTGGACACTTCAATAAATCATACCCAAGGGATATATCAAGTACTTCTTACACATTCTTTCAGATTCTTGAGGTCTCATTTTGCCTAGGGATTTGCAATAGGTTCTGCCAGAGGCACCACTGTGACAACTGATGTCCATGGTCTATCTCCTGCTAAGCTCAAGAGGTCACTGGTTTCCAAGTTTATCTATACAATTAATGCACTCCATCAAGTTCTTTTTTTTTGTAATATTAACAAACTTATTTTAAAGTTTATATGGAGAGGCAAAGACTCACAATAGTCAACATAGTGTTGAAGGAGAACAAAGCCTGAGGACTGACTTCAAAGTTTGCCATAACGATGGGGCGCCTGGTTGGCTCAGTGGGTTAAGCTTCTGCCTTTGGCTCAGGTCATGATCCCAGGGCCTGGGATCGAGTCCCGTATTGGGCTCTCTGCTCAGCAGGGAGCCTGCTTCTCCTCATTTCTCTCTCTGTCTGTCTCTCTGCCTATTTGTGATCTCTCTCTCTGTCAAATAAATAAATAAAATCTTAAAAAAAGTATACCATAACGATAATTAGAAGCAAGATATTGTAATACCACAGAAAGACTAGATTAAGGGAACAGAATATATATTATCAATTATATTTTATATTTAATATAAAAGCAAAAGCAATACAAGAGAGCAAAATACAATCTTTTAAAAAAATGGTTCTGGAGTAATGGTGAAGCTAAATGTAAAAATATAAAATAAAAATAAAATAAAATAATAAAATAAAATAAATCCAGGCAGATATCATACACTCTTCACAATAATTAACTCAGGTTGGATTATAAACCTAAACATGAAACATGTAGAAGGTAATATCGAAGAAAATTTAAATGACCTTGGTTTTGGAAATAACTTTAGCTACAAAATCACAAGCACTGAATTTAAATATGTCTACTCTGTGAAACACAATGACAAGAGAATGAAAAGGCAAAGCACAGACTATGAGAAAAAATTTGCAAAATACACATCTGGCAAAGGACTGTTGATCAAAAATACACAAAGACCCTTTAAAACTCAACAATGGGGGAAAAACCTGATTAAAAATGAGCCAAACCTTAGCAGATACCTCACAAAAGAAAATATTACAGATGGCAAATAAGCATATAAAAAAGATGCTTCACATCATATGTCATCAGGAAAATGCAAATTAAAACAAAAAAGAGACACCAGTACATACCCAGAATCAAGAACACTGAAACAGAACACGAAATGTTGGTGAGGATGTGGAGCAACAGGAAAGTTCTTCCATGTCTATTGAGAATAAAGAATGGAAAACAACTTGGCAGTTTCTTACAAAACTAAACATATTCTTGCCAGATGATTCAGCATTAGCAGTTCTTGGTATTTATCCAAAGAAGATGAAACCTATACCCACAAAGATGTCTATAGTAGATTTATTTATTACTGACAAAAGCTTGGAAGCAACCAAGATATCCTTCCATAGGTGAAAGGTCAAATAAAGTGTAGTACATGCAAACAATGGAATCTTATTTAATGCTAGAGAAATGAACCAAGCCATGAAAAGATATGGATATAAATATTTAATAAATATTTGATTTTAGGCTTCTACCAGTCTATCAATAGTAGTAGTATATTTTAACAGTGAATGCTCAGCATTCATGAATTTACCTAATAAAATATTTGGGGTTCAATATTTTAAATACTTCAACCTCTATGATTATATTCCTAATAATTTTGAATTGGGGTAAATAAACCATAATTTTTTGTAACTTGTTTCGTATTGCAAAAGAGCTCAATGAAATTTTAGAAAATAAAAATTTACAAAAAAAAGTTTAGTTTACTATTGCCAAATAATTTAAAAATTTATCTTATATTCAAATACATATATTTTTCTAAATTGATTTATAGGCTACTAAAACCAAAAACTTTTAGTTATACTAGATTTCATATCATGCAATCAATGCCAGAAAGCCATCTGGCGATGACTTGTCTTAAATAGAGTTAAGATGGGTGTTATTACAATGCAAGATGGAAACAAAGATAGTATAACAATTGAGTGTTACATAACTTTTCTGTTTTGATCAAGTTACTAATCTACAAAAGGCTTTTATCGGTGACACACTTGGGAATTTAACAAAACTTTTAAACTAGCATGTGCGACTCATTCCTGGAAAACAACACAAACAATAACACTTTCTTTAGATGAAATCATGACTATTTCTCCATTTGAATAAAAAAGGTAGCAACCCCAATAAGTTTATTGAACATGAAAAGTTGAAATGCTATAATGCTCCTAAGGAATTAAATGATCCAGTCATGAATTACAAAAAAAGGATATAAATTACCAAAGTGTTTGTATAATGGAATGTACAACTGCACATTATCGTTCAATAGTGTAGGCTTGTACAAGAACTCTATAAAAGAACTCCACTTCTAAACCGTGGAAAATATGTTCCCTTTCCCCCTATATACAACTATTAAACCATTCATTTAGCTTTTAAAATATCCACTTAATACAGGCTTTTTACTCATTTGAACAGGTAGCAGGGCTCTATTCTTATTGCTTACATCTGAAGGATAGACACTAGCGTAAGAGGTAAAGCCCATAAAGGAGCCCAATAATAACAACAAAATACAGTTTAGTGAGCCCTTACAATCTGCCAGCTACCTTTCTGAGAATACTTCAATTAATAAAACATATAAAATACCTGACCACAAAGAGCTTGCATTCTTTTGAAATATAATAGTGAAATAAACCAATAATAGAGGGGCACCTTGGTGGCTCAGTCCATTGAGTGACTGCCTTTGGCTTGGGTCATGATCTCAGGGTCCTGGGATGTAACTCCCCAGCAGGCTTTCTAGGCAGTGGGGTGTTTTCTTCTTCCTCTGCGCCCCCTCCCAATTCTCTCTCTCTCTGTCTCCAATAAGAAAATAAACCAGTTATAGAATAATCATTGATGGTTGATGGTGATAAGTGTTACAAAGAAATACAAGAAAGGTAAAAGCCATTGGAGAATGCTGGGATGAAAGTTAATTGTATTTTGTGTGGGGTGGTTATATCTTATTTATGAGATGTTATTTGCACAAAGACCCAGGAAGTGAAGGAGGGTGTTATACAAATATTAAAGGAAAAGATTGCTCTAGGCAGAGCAAGTAAGTATATAGACTTTGTGTGAACAGCTGGTCTGTTACTTTTGAGGAAAAGCAAGGAGGCCAATGAGGAGTTCATAGTGGTGGAGAGAGGAAGAACGTATTGATGTATGACGCTCTAGTACATTGAAACGCCTTCAGTTTTTATTTAATATGAAAGGGGAAGATACCAAAAGACTTTCAACAGCAGAATAAAATCATCTGAGTTGATTTTTAGGTTAAGTTGCTGTACCAAAATAAATTTTCAGGGAGAAAGGAGTGCAGTATGTGTGGAAGTGGGGTTATCAATCAAGTCAATAATTCAGGAACATATGATGGTGTTTTTAGCATACTGGGTGGTAATAGAAGTGGTGAGGTATGGTTTTTATTTTGTATCTATTTTGATGGTGAATATTCTGGTGAACAGGATGGGGTATGTGCAGGACAGAAAATATCAACATTTATTTTACCTGCACAAACATAAGGGTGGAGTCTTCATTCCCCGAAATGGAGAGAACTTTGAGTTCAAATGTTCTTTCTGATTAAATGGCATAGTGATGATGAGGATTTAGTCAGACAGTGAAAGAGAGCAGTAAGCATAGTGTTAAGCGGTAAGACATTATAATACATTTGAACATCAAAAAAAGTTGTGTTGGATCACCCGTTTATGTGAGTAAATAAATAAATAAAGCTTCCTGGGGTTCTGATAGAGGTAAAGAAGACTACTATATGATCCAAAGGGGCACGTGCACCAAATGTTTATAGCAGCAATATCCACAATAGCCAAACTATGGAAAGGATCTTGATGTCCATCAACAAATGAAATATATATGTATATATATATATATGATGGAATACTATGCAGCCATCAAAAGAAATGAAATCTTGCCATTTGCGATGACATGGATGGAACTAGAGGGTATTATGCTTAGCAAAATAAGTCAACCAGAGAAAAAGACTATCATATGATTTCCCTGATATGAGGAAATGGAGGTGCAATGTGGGGTGTTTGGGGGACAGGAAAAGAGTAAATGAAACAAGATGGGATCGAGAGGGAGACAAACCATAAGAGCTCTTAATCTCACAAAACAAACTGAGAGTTGCCAGGGGGGTGGGGAGGGTAGGGAGAGGGTGGTGGGGTTATGAACATTGGGGAGGGTATGTGCTTGGTGAGTGCTGTGAAGTGTGTAAACCTGGCGATTCACAGACCTGTACCCCTGGGGCTAATAATACATTATATGTTAATTTAAAAAGAAGAAGAAGAAGAAGACTACTATTAATCCAATGCTATGGTTTTCAGCAAAGAGTGTGTAATCAGGCATATTTTATTAAAGTATCCAAGTAAAATGATGGTCGAACATTGGAATAACAGAAAACATAAAAATCAGAGATTTTAAAAAGAGATATGGGACAGTGTAGAGAATATAGTCAATGATATTATAATAGTGTTATAGGGTGACAGATGGTGGCTATATTTGTAGTGATCATAATATAATGTATGGAGATATTGAAAACCTGAAACCAATGTAACACTGAATATCAACTATACCCAAATAAAAGAGTAGTAAAAATAAAACATTTAAATTTAAAAAGATAAAAAGAGGGACAAGAATTTGAAAAGTGAATTTCAAAAAGAGTAAAGATGAGGCTAAGACCTACTTTGAACCTTGAAGAAAACACCATTTTGAAAATTCTTCCCATTTTGAGAAAACTCAAATGAATCAATACCATAAAAGAACCCATTTTACCTGAGAGATGTAATGAATGCTCAAGAAATAATTTTATGACAGGATGATTCTTCCCTCTGAAACAGCATACAGAATCCAGGGGAAACACTTGGAAGCAAAATAAACTATACTGAAAATAAGAATTAGGAAAAAGATAAATGATGAAAGATAAGAAAATTAGACCTGCGACAGAGATCTAGTGAAGAGAATTTTTAGCTTGTGGTTTAATGTTTTTGAGGATAATCTAGAGTTCATAACTGCCTTGAGACAGGCCGGTTGTAGGCAGTTTAGGCAGAACCCTAAGACAGACCTACTTTGGGCAGGTGGTGTTGGAGGAGGCCATTGGGCTGGACAAAGACAAATCCAACCATTTGACTAAAGTGTCTGTGAAGATGTTGAAGTCAGATGCAACAGAGAAAGACCTGTCAAACCTAATCTCAGAAATGGAGATGATGAAGATGATTGGACAGCACAAGGACACCATCAACCTGCTAGGTCCTGCACACAGGACGGTCCTTCATACACTCTCACGGAATATGCCTCCAAAGACAACATACAGGAGTACCTGCAGGCCCAGAGGCCTCCTGACCTGGAGTACTGTTACAATATCAGCCACAATGCAGCAGAGCAACTCTCCTCCAAGGACCTGGTATCCTGTGCCTAACAGGTAGCCTGAGGCATGGAGTACCTTGCCTCTAAGAAGTGCATACACCAAGACCTGGCCACCAGGGAAGTGCTGGTGACAAAGGACAACATGATGAAGATCTCAGACTTGAGCCTTCCCAGAGATATCACCACATCAGTTACTATAAAAAGACAACCAACAGTGGACTGCCTGTGAATTGGATGATCCCTAAGGCCATGTTTGGCCAGATCTACATCCACGAGAGTGACTTCTGGTCTTTTGGGGTGATCCTGTGCAAAATCTTCACTCTGGAAGCCTCCCATATCCTGGAGTGCCTGTGGAGGTGGTTCTCAAGCTGCTGAAGGAGTCATTTGATGGATAAGCCAATAAGTGCACCAGAGAGTTTTACACAATAATGAGGGGTGGCTGGCATGTGGTACCTTCAAGCTGCTGGTAGAAGACCTGGATCATACTGTGGCCTTGACCTCCAACCAGGAGTACCGGGGCCTGTCCTTGGCCCTGGAACAATACTGTCCATGCTTTCCCAAACCCAAAGCTCTACCTGCTCCTCAGAGAAGAATTCCACCTTCTCTCATGTGCCATTGCCCAGGGAGGCCTATCTGCCCTGACACCCAACCCAGCTTGCAATGGTGGACTCAAATTACTAGTATCCCTATTACTCCTGTCCAGATTCCATCATAAGCTGTAACCCTTACCCCCCACCCTCCCTGCAAGTCTCACTGCCTTCTCCTTTGTCCCTTTCCTACTGGCAGGAGCCAGCTGCCTACCTGAGGCCTTCACCCCTTTAAGTTCACCTCTCTTCCCCTTCCTCTTCCTCCCCCTTACAACCTGCTCATGAAAGAAAGGCACAGAGAGGCAGGTACTTGCTCGTGGCTACTTCCTTCCCTCCCATATGTTGGACCAAGACCCCTCCCTGGCATCTGGTACTGCCTGGACGTCGAGGGAGTGGGAGATGAGGCATGCCAGTGAAAGCTGTCGGAGCTCTCCGGTTTTGGTTTTGTCTTCTTAGCATAACATGTAAGACTGAGTTCTGGTGGCAGGGACCTAGTCCTTGGGGCTATAGCACTAGCGAGGGGAGGTCAACTGCTCTGGGCCTTTGCTAAGAGCAACTCCTGCTCCAGAGATATGGTGCCAAGGGCTTATTAATTATGATACTAATTTGCTTTGCTGACCAAATGCCTGGTATCTACAGATGGGAAGGCAAAGACTGGAAGCAGTGTTGTGACCATGGGTTCCAGCCCCAAACTATGAAGAAAACACAAAGTTATAAATCTGAGTAAGTATATATTTACACACCTCTTTAAATAAGTTGTTATCAAAGATTTAATCAATGGGTAATATGCTCCTCATGGCTGTAAAGCATCAGTTGCCATATATTAAAAACAAAGAAAAGAGTTGTCTGGGTGGCTTCCTCCATAAGTGTCCCTTCTTTTCAGGTCATGATCCCAGGGTCCTGGGATGGAGCCCCACATCAGGCTCTCTGCTCAGTAGGAAACCTGCTTCTCCTTTTCCCTCTGCCCTTCTTATAGTTCCTCTTCCTGTCTCTCTGTCTGTCAAATAAATAAAATATTAAAAAAAAAAAGAAACAAACAAAATGTTTTTAAAAGGTCTTTTTTTTTTTTAATTTTCTAGGGGTGCCTGGATGACTCAGTTGTTTAAGCAGATGTTTGCCTTTGACTGAGGTCATGATTCCAGTGTACAGGGATCCAGGCCTGCATGGGACTACTTGCACCCCAAGGAGCTTGCTTCTTCGTATCCCTTTGCACGTTATTCCTCCCACTTGTGTGCTTCCTCTCTCTCTCTCTCTTGCTGTCAATAAACAAAATAAAATCGTTTACTAAATAAATTAAGAAATAAACCTACTTTCAGTTTAGGTCCCTTAACAAAAATTGCTACTGCTTCATTTAAAAAAAAATAATAATTTAGAAAGATGCTTCCAGAGCAAAAAAGCTAGTTTTTTTTTTCAGAATTAAATATAGAATTGCTTTATAAAGTAAAAGAAAAACTATGGTATATTAACACTAATCACACTATAACTTTGGTGGTTATATCAAGATAATGAAAAGTGATTTTAAAGCAAATTTCATTATCAGACATAAAGATCAAGTCAAAATTACAGAAGAGTAAAATGATGAATTTATCAGGGAGTATAATAATTCTTGACTTTTATACTCTATAACAGATTTGGGGATATATAGGGAAAAACTAAGAACAAAAATCATAACTTCTACCTTAGAAGAGAAATGGAAAAATGTTTCAACACCTTTATTTTGAGATTATATAGACAAATGGTCATCAAATTGGTAAGATATGTAAGACTTGGACAAAATTATCAACTAACAAGATATGCTTGATATTACAGAACACTCCCAACAACCGAAGACTACATATATCTTAAGCCATGATTTTGTTTGTAAAGGTCAACATTGATAATGTTCTAGTCATACCTCCGTGTACCAGGAAAGAATTAGCATATTTCTTGAAAGACACAGCTATCAAAGCTCCATTGAGAACCATAAAGATGGAGAAGGGATTTGCAAATTATATATCTGATAATGGACATCTACTCTGTTTATTAAAAAATGAATAAAAATAAAATACCTTACTAATAACCAAACAGAGTATCCAATTTTACATGTGAAGAAAATTATTGAAGAGACATGTCACCAAAAGCATATGGATGGCTTATAAGCACATGACAAACTTCTCAACATTTAGACATTAAAGAAATACAAATTAAAATCATAATGAGACATGCTTACATATCTATTAGAATGGCTAAAATTATAAGGCTAATTTACTTCGTCTGAGATAGATTGAGAAGCAACAAAAAATCTAAACTGTTGTTGGCATATATCATAATACCACCTTTTTGGAAAATAGTTTGAAATATTTTTTTAAATGCAAAATATGTTGCAGTTACACCAATAGCCATTTTACTTCTACGCATTTAACCAAGAGAAACAAATCCTATGTTCATACAAGCACTTGTATATGAATTTCATAGCAGCTTTATTTTTAAGAATTGAAAACAGTGGAAATGTTCATCAATGTCCATCAATAGAGCAAAGACAAATTATGATCTATTCATTAAAGAGATTACTATTCAACATCAAAATGAACTATTTACAATTGGAGATTCTCAAAGTAATGATGCTGAGAAAAGAAAAGCCAGGCAATGAATAGAATATACTGTGTGATTCCATGACTATAAAAAAATCTAGAAAATACCATTTTATATATAGTCACAGTCATCAAATATATTGGTGTGATTTTAGTGATTTTACGTTCAATAGACAATTGGTAAATGTCAGAAAAAATTAATGTTGAGAGTATACTGAATTTCATAAGTCATTTCAATATTTTTTCCAAAAAATAAACTATGTGAAACATACCTTAAATTTACTTTCAAAATATTTTATAGCATATAATGGACAATATACATAAGCCTTAAAGAAAGAATCATATAAATAACGATTTCATACCTACTTAAAAATTGCATAATATCACACTCCTAGATCTTCTCTGAATGCTCTAAAGTAACCCTTCAAAGGAAATACATTTTTAAACATTACATATTTTTTGGCAAATAATTTAATAAAATAAAAGTTTTATTCATCTATGTAGATCATAATAAATGTTTTTAATAAGCATGAAATTATAACTCTGAAGTGTGCTAAAATGAAACCACCTGCTAAGGGTGAGAGAACAAAAATAAACATCATTTTTCCAAATAAGAGAAATTTATTACCTTTGAATCAAAGCATGTGGATTTGTTCAAACTGGCAATAAAGGAATATGGAAACACAAAACATAGAATGTCATATTTTAGATTTCTAAAAGACTTCAAAGTGAAGAGTATACATCTTTTAAATGCTACATAATGCTACATAATGAGAAGATGACAGGTTGTGACAAATAGCATTTTAAAAGCTCTACAAATAGTGGAACTGAAAGTGTCATTTCTCTATAATTTTATATATGTCATTAATTTACAATATCTGGATACAACATATTACCAAACAGATGTTCATCAAAGACTAAATTATTTTTAATGGAACATAATATTTTGAACCTACATCTATTAATATTTTTTTCGATCTAACATTTATAGTCTCGCTAAATATTTTATCAGTTGACGACAAAATTAAAAAAAAAATAGGATAAAAAGTCGTGTTTGGAAAAGTAGATTTTCTTTGAAATTTGCAAATAAATGAAAATATTTACTGATATTTTTAAAACTTTAAATGTAATTTTATATATATCTGACCTATCAGATGATATAAAATTTTGGGGGAAACATATTTTTTTGATCTTGGTTGAAGGTATTAATAAAGAGCAACTGCTTGTATTATTTGTATTGTGATATCTTAGTTAATAAACATGAATAACTGGTATAAAATATGTTTTTTACAAATTTTTATTTATTTACTTGACAGAGATCACAGGAAGGCAGAGAGGCAGGCAGAGAGAGAGAGGAATGGAAGCCGGCTCCCTGCTGAGAAGAGAACCCACTGTGGGACTCAATCCCAGGAACCTGGAATCATAACCTGAGCCGAAGGCAGGGATTTTAACCCACTGAGCCACCCAGGCACTCTAAAATATGTTTTTTTTTTATATATAGAATTATAGTTCTTGCCAAAATATGGAACTAGCTGGAACTGAATGCCTCCTTCAAAGTCAGCTCTTTAAAAATTATGCAAGTGTAATATAGAACTATTTCGGATATGAACCAAGAACAAAGAAATGGTGATAAATTCCTTAAAAGACCCAAGTTGCTCTTGACTGGTATGTTTCAAGCTCTATTCCTGGTTTGAGGACAGTTTTTAACAGGCCTGTCACTGTAGAAATCAGCTGGATGTTTAGAGGCTATCAGAACTGTGCAAAAACCTTGAAGGGGTAAAGATTGAAAATCCTTTAGAGAGATTAGCTCCCTAAGGCATTATTCATCCACACATTTTCCTCCAAACAATTAAGGCTGATGGATGAGGGGCACCTGAGAGGCTCTCTCATCACGTGGGTGGTGGGTTAAGCCTCTGCCTTCATCTCAAGTCATGGTCTCTGGGTCCTGGGATCCAGCCCCACATCTGGCTCTGCTCAAAAGGAAGCCTGCTTCCCTCCCTGCTTGCCTGCCTCTCTGCTTACTTGTAATCTCTCTCTCTCTGTATGTCCAATAAATAAATAAAATCTTTAAAAAAAGGCTGATGGATGCTAAATTATGAAAACTGCTCCCTCCAAATGATGCTTCTTCATAAGGATTTAAGAATTTAAAATTGTAAGAATTTAAAATTGAAACTTGATCGTAGGATTTATCTTATAGAATAACATCAAGTGAAGGCAGTTATTATTAGATCTGAAGTATTTGTGATTCTGAATTCTTGGCCTCATTAGTAAATTTATTTTTAAATTCTCCCATGGAGTGGTGATTGGCCTTCAGTCTTTCATTGATGTACATCATTGGGTCAAATGAGATGTGTGTGCCCAGATCTATATATAATCTTCTTTGTATTTCACTGGAGATGGCATTTCTGAGTTTTGTTCAATTGAATTTGGACAGATGTTTTAATAGTCACTTCTAGAGTTGGCCCTGGAGAATATCTTCCTTTTTTTTTCTCTTCCTGATTCTCTGAAAAACCCAGACTAATTCACATTATAATAGTCATATCACAATTCAAGTTTTTCCAAACACTATAGCTGCAAAATAGAAGGAAGCTACTCAGAATGTAATGCTATTGTGAATTATTGAGAAAGAAAACATTATTATAATTAAGCTACCAGGTTTCAATGTATTTTATTGTTGCTTAGAAAATCCTAGCATACCCAGACTTTACAGAGATTTGATGATCCTAAGAGGAGCTGAATTCATGGACCAAAATAACTATGCACATAAAAAGTACAATTACTTACCTAAAAAAGATGATGTCCTTAACTTTATATGGCAATCCAAGTGTTATTGGAACAGGAATTAAAAAAATAGTTTAGGCGCGCCTAGGTGGCTCAGTGGATTAAGCCACTGCCTTCAGCTCAGGTCATGATCTCAGGGTCCTGGGATCAAATCCTGTATCAGGCTCTCTGCTCAGCAGGGAGTCTGCTTCTCTCTCTCTCTCACTCTCTCTCTCTCTCTCTCACTCTCTCTCTTTCTGCCTGCCCTCCGTCTACTTGTGATCTCTCGCTGTCAAGTAAATAAATAAATAAAATCTTAAGAAAAAAGAATGACTGTACTTTTTAAAAATAGCTTAAAAGGGGCACCGGGATGGCTATGTGGGTTAAAAAGTCATGTAGACCTGTGGATTAGAGTAGAGTGCCCAGATATGGACCATCAACTCTATGGTCAAAAAATCTTTGACAAAGCAGAAAAAATTATACAGTGGAAAAAAGACATCTTCTTCAATCAATGTTGCTGGAAAAATTGGACAGCTATGTATGGAAGAATGACACTCAACCATTCTCTTATACCATACATAAAAATAAATTCGAAATGGACAAACGACCTCAACGTGAGGCAGGAGTCTATCAAAATCCTAGAGGAGAACATAGGCAGTAACCTCTTGGACACTGGCCACAGCAAATTCTTTCAAGACATGTCTCCAAAGACAAAGAAAACAAAAGCAAAAATGAACTTTTGGGACTTCATCAAGATCAAAAGTTTCTGCACAGTAAAGGAAACAGTCAACAAAATGAAGAGACAACCCACGGAAAGGGAGAAGATTTTCACAAATGACATTACAGATAAAGGGCTGATATCCAAGATCTATAAAGAACTCCTCAAACTCAACACACAAAAAACAGATAATCATGTCAAAAAATGGGCAGAAGACATGAACAGACACTTCTCCAAAGAAGACATACAAATGGCAAACAGATGCATGAGAAAATGGTCATCATCATTAGCCATCAGGGAGATTCAAATCAAAAGCACATGGGATACCACCTTACACAGTTAGAATGGCCAAAATTAACAAGGCAATAAACAACAAGTGTTGGAGAGGATGTGGAGAATGGGGAACACTCTTACACTATGGGTGAGAATGCCAATTGGTGCAGCTATTTTGGGATACAGTGTGGAGACTCCTTAAGAAATTAAAATTAGAGCTACCCTATGATGCTGCAATTGCACTACTGAGTATTTACCACTAAGATACAGATGCAGTGAAAAGAAGGGACATCTGTACCTATAGCAGCAATGGCCACAGTCATTAAACTTTGGAAAGAACCAAGATGACCTTCAATGGATGAACGAATAAAGAAGATATGATCCATTTTTACAATGGAGTATTATGCTTCCTTCTGAAAGGAAGGATACCCAACTTTTGTAACAACATGGACGGGACTGGAGGAGATAATCCTGAGTGGAATAATTCAAGCAGAGATTGTCAATTTTCATATGGTTTCACTTAATTGTGGAGCATAAAGAATAACACAGAAGACACTGGGTGATCAAGAGGAGAAGTGAGTGGGGGGAAATTGGAGGGGGAGACAAACCATGAGAGACTCTGAGAAACAAACTGAGTTTTGAGGGGAGGAGGCAGAGGGTTGGGTAAGCCTGTTAATGGGAGTTATGGAGGGCACATTTTGCATGGAGCATTGGGTGTGGTGCATAAACAGAGAATTTTGGAACCCTGAAACAAAATAAAAATGACAACAACTCCTTTTCCCAACATGCGGTAGGAGTCCCCCAAATGATTGGAAGCAGCCTCCATTAGAGATCAATCCACTGCATGTTGAAGGTCCTCCCACTTCAAAAAGACCAAGAAATATCCAATCCCAAAACAAAGTAAGGGCCAGCTCCACCTCATGGAATACCACCTGCTCTCCCTTAGATAGTGTGCTGTTGCTTTAATAAACCTGCCTTCTGCTATCATTTGGGCATTGATCTCTAATTCTCACGTGCCAACAATAAAAATAATGATGGTTTACCGTTACAATTCATAGAAAAGGAGGTACAGGGAAATTGAATGGAAGGGAATAACAAAGTAGGTTCATAAGTCAATCTTCCTTGTAAAAAAATTAACCTGAAAGAGCGTTTCTGCCACTCTCTCCTGTTTGATCTGATAAAGAATGACCATGATACATGAATTATAGTTCGGGATTTTGAAAAGCATAATAGCTTTATACCAACACTTGAGCTTTTATTTATTTATTTATTTATTTATTGCTAACAAGATAGGTCGATTTGATATGCGGTTCCTGACAACCAACCTCAGAGGAGATTCCATCTTCATGAGAACTCAGAAAGAACCACAAACCAAACCTCAAAATGGATTCAAAGAGAAAATACTCTTAAAAAATTTCCCTTCCTGGGGCACCCGAGTGGCTCAGTGAGTTTGGCTCACTGGGCTTTTGCGTTCGGCTCAGGTCATGATCCTAGGGTCCTGGGATTGAGTCCCATGTCTGGCTCTCTGCTCAGCAGGGAGCCTGCTTCCACTTCTCTCTCTGCCTACTTGTGATCTCTGTCTGTCAAATAAATAAATAAAATCTTTAAAAAAAATTTTCTTGGGCACCTGGGTGGCAGAGTGAGTTAAAGCCTCTGCCTTTGGCTCAGGTCATGATTCCAGGGTCCTGGGATCGAGCCCCACATCAGGCTCACTCCTCAGCAGGAAGCCTGTTTCTTCCTCTCTCTCTGCCTGCCTCTCTTCCTACTTGTGATCTCTATCAAATAAATAAATAAAATCTTTAAAACTAAAATTTCCCTTCCTATCAGAAGCAGACCAAACCACTAACAAATTTCCCAGAAAGCTTCATCTAAAAGGTTGTACTTTCTTCAGACACCCAGCAGGACCTTCTTCTCGGGGCCTGGTATTTCTTCAATGGCCTATTCCAGAGAATAAGACACTAAACTACTGAGCGCCAAGGGCCTCAGAACCACAAAAGAGATGATGAGGTGCACAATGTATGCCTCTGGTCACCAAGAGGGTATGTAAACGTTTGCTGCTTTTCTGCATTTTTCAAAGCTGAGTTTTTAGCTGGTGGCCGCTCCTTTAGGATAAATTGCTGATACCGTATAGTAAAAGCTATTATATGATCTTTTACAAACCATTTCCTATCTTTGCAATCTCATGTGCCAAGACAGACACGGATTATTTAAAAACCTGAAGAGAGTGCTATTGCATTTAAATTGCCTGTAACCTTCGTGCAATAGATTTATGATTGATGATTTAGTTAAAATATAACTAAATATAACTAAAATATAACTGTTTTAAATATTTATTCTCAGTAAACGATTTCAAACTATGCTCATTTAAGTAAGTTGGTGCATAATCCCATTTCTATTAAAACATAGTGCAAGGACCAATGCCGCGCTTCCCAGAGAACCCCAAGCTCTTTTTCTAGAATGGCCATATGCATATGTATCAGGCGTCCTCTTTTCACTCCCTTTGTGGAGCACCTACCATGGAGGTCATGTAATAACCAATAACCAAAAAACAAACAAAAAACCCAAACATCCAGGTGGAAGTGATTCACGCGTGCCATCATGCAATGGCAGACCTTGCCTGGAAACTAGGAGACTGCTCAAACAGATCCCGGGCAGGCATCTCAGCCCAGGCCTATGCTGGGGAAGCTGGTTCCCGGCTTTGGGCAAAATGAGGAAGTCAGGGAAGTGACCCTAGAGTGCAGCCGGGGTTTAGGGCAGATGATCTTTTTGCAGCCAGGCAGCAGGTGGACACCCGCTTGGGGAGCCAGGCTAGGAGGCCGCCCAGCGCTGGCGCTGGCCAGACTCGCAGGCCCCTGGGGCTTCGCCGGCGCCATTGCCCCGGCCCGCACCTCAGGACGGAGGGGGATGGGGGTGAGGGCGGGGGCGGCCCGGAGAAGGGGCTTTGCTAATTACCGAAGCGGGAAGTGAGCTCGCGGAGGAAGCGGTGGAGAGTCTGAGAGGAGGTGGAGGGGCTGGCGGAGGAGGGGCGCGCAGCGCCGCGGTGCTCTGCTGAGGCCCAGTCAGCACTGCAGGAGCCCCGCCCTCCCGCGCTCCAGCCCAGCCCCTGAGGCCGCGCCATCCCGCACCCGCGGCCCACTGCCCCGCCCCTCCCCAAGGCTTCCCCGGACGACCCTCTGCGAGCAGGTAAAGTGACACCGCGCTGCGCCCTCACCTGGAGCAGAAAGCGCGGGCCCCGAGCTCGCGGGGGTGTCGGGACCCAGCCAACCGCGACCCCCGGGGCTGCGGGACCACCCCGGACGACGCGCCGCACCCGGGTCCCCACGGGGTCGGGCGGGGACGGAGCCAGGCGAGGTGCCCCCCCCGCAGCGAGCGCAATAGCCCCCATCGTTTGGCACCCCCACATGCGGGTGCCAAGGACCCCCTTCCCTCAGCCCGAGCTTTGGCCCCGCCACTTTTGTTCTGGACTTGGGATCCCAGGTGGAAACTAGTCCCTCAGACCTCCCTGGCAGCAAGGAGCACAGGGAGGGATTCTCAGTCGTCCCCCCCCCTTCCTCTCTCCACATTCACATGCCTTCTGGCCTCCCTTTCCTCTCCTCATTGTCACTTTTATTAAATGGTTTTGTTCTGCATGTTCACCTGCAGAGCGATTTCATCAATGAATATACAGGAAACTGTGTCGGAGCCCACCTGTGAGAGCCCACCTGTGGAGGCCTTTCATTAGAATGGTCTCTGGTTCTAGCCTCAGTTCAGAATACTGCCTGTACCTGAGGACCGATTCCAGATGATTCTTTCATCTCTGACTTGAATTTGAAATCCTAATGTCACTATGACCTGGGAAGCCGAGGTCCACAGCATCTTCATCTGAAATTCCACTAGAGCTCCCATTTACCTAGTGCCAGCGTGAGTCTGTTTTCCACTACTGTCAGGGTTCTAGAAGTTCATGCACTGCCCACCACTGACAGTAGGGGCATCTCTCTGTCCAGATTTTCCCTTTACATAAGGAGGTCAGTTACAGGAGATTAGGGCCCACTCTAACCACCTCACTGTAATGTGATTGCATCTGTAAGGACTCTAGTTCCAAATAAGGTCACGTTCTGTGGTACCATAGATAAGGACAGCAGCAAGGTTTCTGGGGGTAATGCAGGTCAGCTCTTAACAGTCTACTCTCTGGCTCCCCAAATTCATGTCCTTCCCATGTGCAAAATACCTTCACCCAATGCCCTCCAAAGCACTAATCATCCCAGAATCAACTCAAAATCTGAAATCTCATTTGTCCTCCTCCTCTCAAAGACCTAGATCTCACCCAGACCATGGGACCTGAGGACTGCATCCAGAAGCCACAGTCTCCTGGTAAAGCTGCCCATCAGGTCCTGACATCACCCTCATTCGTCGCAGCAGCCGAGGGCCTACAGTTCCGAGAGACAGTTTCTCAGAGGAAGTTTGAAGACCACCTCAGAGGACGTTCTTTGGGAGTGGATGAAGAGGGAAGGGGGTCAGAGCCTCCTGCCATTCCCAGGGCACCCAGAACCCAGAGAGTGAGGCCTTGGGTGCTTTCTAGTGACAGTTTCAAGGCAATTCTTTGACTTTGGGACTTCAGAGTTAATTTAGTTTTCATTTGTGATTATTATTTTTGTGTGGGGGCCATAGCATTTCATTTGACCTATGGCTGTTTTCACTCCTGGTTCTGAAGAAGCCCCTAAATCCTAAACCTGTTGAGGACTCTGAAAGCTCTCAGAGCATCAGTACTGGGGGACAGTGTGGACACATGGTTTGGTTTCTCCTCTGGCCTGATTCTGCAGCAGCCCCGCTCTGTCCTCCTCAGACTTCAGAGCAATAGCTGAATAAGTGGAGAAAGGACCAGGGGGTCAGGAAGGTGGCCACGAAAGAGTGACTTCTCTGGAGGGTGGCTGAGATAGTGAGTGAGCCTGTTAGGCCAACTCTGCCTGCAGTCTGGATGGAGCTGAACAGGGGCCAGGGAAGGGGAGGAGGAGCAGAGAGCGGGGACAAAGGGCCAAAGAGGGGATTCAGAGGAAGGGATGTAATTGGGAGGAGAGAAGAAACTCTAGAAGACAGGCATGTAAGAAAAGATAAGGGATGAAGTGGGCATCAGGAAAGGTCACCACCAGGGAAGGAAAGAAGGGAAGGGAAGATGGATGGAGGGAGGAAAGGGGAAGGGAAGAAGGGAGGAGTCAGCACGCCAGGGCTCCCCCTGCATCTGAAGAAGAGGTGGCTGGTCCCTCTTGTCAAACAGGGTGCTCACTCTTTGGTCCCAGTTTCTGCTCCCAGTGCTACTGGGCTTTGCAGCAAATTAATGACATATATAAAATTATAGGGAAATGACACCTTCCATTCCATTATGAGTAGACCTTTTAAAATGGTCTCATGAGGCAGGAATTCTAGCCATTGGCTGTGCAAGGCATGAGACCTGTTAGTGATTCTACTTTTTCCTCTGCAGAATGGGTCTTTCTACGTTCCAGGAACTTTCTACCCCAATAAACAATGTGGCGATTCTCTCAGTAAGTTGTACTTTTGGTTTAAACAGCCAACTGTCTCTTAAAAAGGACTTTTGTTTAAAGTCCTTTAAAAAAAAAAAGTCCTTTCAAAAAAATCTTGTTTTTTTAATTTTTATTTTTTAATCCCATATGTTTACTCTGATCCTGGAACTTTGTCATTTTGACCTTCTCTGCTGATTAAAATATTCTTTATCATCAGCACCTACTGCTCTCCTCTCCTGGTGGTCTCTCCAGAAGGGGTCTTCTCTAGCTCTTCTAGCAGGAGATGGGCACTTCCCCTCTACCCCTGTTGCTGGACCAACCTTACCTATCCTGCAGGGTCAGGTCGGCCTGGCCTTGTATCTGTTGTTCTCCTCTGACTGGTTAGTTTTTCATAGATACCGTGCTTTGCTTTTGTCAGGATTTACCCTGCACTATCAAAACACTTTTCTTGTGCCAGTGAAGCCTAAGAAACAGTCCTGATGAGAGAACCAGGATCTCGAACAGATCATATTTATCCTGAATGTTCTGCCCAAAATGAAAAATACATTTCTGAGAAGCATCAAGTTCTCTGAGAAGGGAAGTTTCACCAACTCTGTCATGTAGGGTCATCAATTCTGATTCTGTGTCAATTTTCCTACTTTCCCAGCTAGTAATTCTCTACCTCAGAAAGCCCACTCTAAACCGTTTCCTCTCTCAAAGGCAGTTGCTCTTAGAGTCTGCACATGGCACTTGGGGCCTGTTGGTCATTGGCTACTGCCCTCTGTACCTTGGGTCTAACAGCTGCGGGGCATCAAGATGAAAACGTGTCTTGTTCTAAGACTTAAGTAGTTTGGGGCACATGGTAAGCAATAATCACTTATTATGTTGATCCAAGTGTTCGACCTTTCTTAATTATTCTAGTACCACAGTTTACTTGTTCTAAGATTTGTCCTCCCCCCCACCATTTTAATATCTCTTAAGGTGGCACGCACCTTACACTTGAGGACATATCCTAGTTTAACTGACAGCATTTCTCTTTCTTAGTTGAACATAAACTATAGTGCATCTTACCCTTGATGAAAGCTAGGATGCTATTAAATACTCTATTATGATTACGATTCTGATATTTGAAATCCTCCGGTAGCTCCCTGTGCCCCCACGGTGTAGTACCTCACCTCCTTGGAATAGTGTACAAACTATCTCATCCCCAGTGTTAACCCCGGGACTCAGCCTCCATCCCCAGGTGATGCTGCCAGATCAGCTGTAGGTTGTCAATGAACTTGCTGTAGTTTCCCGAATGCACTGTGCTGCCTCCTGGCACTTTGAAACTTGACACACTCATCCTCATTTTTCGCTTTGCCCTTGTCTATCATCTCCCCTGAAAATCTGCTCCTAAGTGGCTTTTCCCAGCTTCAACCTACCCTTGGCAGTCTTTTATCTCCCTGTGGTAAAGCCTGTCACACTGTACCATGGACATGCCCGTTGGCCCCCTGAGAAGAGAAAAGGGACAGTGAGGGCCCCCCAGCATTGCAGCTCTAGTGCAGAGCCCCATGCCTGGCTTGCAGGAAATGCCAGATGATGAAGACAAACGGAGATCATCCTCTGGCTAAAACCAGCTCTTCATTGCCAATGCAGGATCTGGTTCAATAAAGAGCAGCCAGTTATTATTGCTGTTTTTCTAGGGACTTTTTACCCATATATTTCCCAGATTTTGACTCTTTTTATAGCACTTTAATTCAGGCTTCAAGCACTTCCTCGTTTGATCAGGTGAAATCATTTTCCTTCCCATACCCTCGATTTATTTCACACCTAGTAATTCTTTTTTTAAAGATCTTATTTACCCATTTGACAGATCACAAGTAGGTAGAGAGGCAGGCAGAGATAGTGGGGGGAAGCAGGCTCCCCGCTGAGCAGAGAGTCCGATGTGGGGCTCCATCCCAGGACCCTGAAATCATGACCTGAGCCAAAGGCAGAGGCCTAAACCACTGAGCAACCCTGGAGCCCCCATATCTCGTAATTTTTAATCAACGTGGATTTGCTGCATCAAATAGTTCCTTCTTCTTCAAATATAAATATATAAATATATTGATCAAGTCACTCGCATGTCTTAGGAGAATATCATACCTTTAGTAGCAAACTTGAAATCTTGGCCATTGGTTTTGATATTTGTTTTATTTTGATTTGGTTAGGTTTTTGTAAATTTAAAAATCCCTCCATCCCTTGGCTCTGTCTGACCTGAGTGCTTTCAGCTGTTTCTGCAACAAAATTGTCCTGACAGCGAAAACTCTCTTTGTTTTCAGTGGCGCCCCCTTCTGAACACTTTGTTAATAAAAAGCTTTTTTTTTTTTTTTTTTTTGGCTATTGTAAATGTGGAACAACAATGAGGAATTTCAAAGTGGTGAACCTCAGATAATTTTCTCTAAGTTTGGGGTGAGGGTTACTCAAAAAGGAACTTGACAAGTCTTTTAAAGATATTGATAATCATTATAACATAACGTGACTTATTGTTACTGTGCTCTTAACTGGGCAAACACTTGTTGGCTTCCAAGAAAGACTAACATAGTTCTATATGGTTCTAGCGGCGTTCTAGCACAGGGTCTCATGAGGCAGGGATTCTAGCCACTGGCTGTGCAAGGCATGAGGCCTGTTAGTGATTCTATTTTTTCCTCTGCAGAATGGGCCTTTCTACATTCCAGGTCCTTTCTACCCCAATAAATATTTCGGTAATTCTCTCAGTGAGTTGTACTTTTGGTTTAAACAGCCAACTGTCTCTTAAAAAGGACTTTTGTTTAAAGTCCTTTAAAAAAATGTCCTTTAAAAAAATTTTTTTTTTATCTTTTATTTTTTAATCCCATATGTTTACTCTGATCGTGGAACTTTGTCATTTTGACCTTTGATTAAAATATTCTCTCCAAAATGTCTGTTATTTGCAGGTACTTGCACTGTAGACATTCTTTACATATTTTTAAAAAAATCCTTCACGATTCTTAGTGAAAATCTGGGAATCTGAAAGACTACCATTTGCTATTCATCGAACAGTTACTGTCTCCACTAAGTGACAGGGTTTCAGAGAACGTGAGCTCACAAGAGATGTAAGCTTTTTTCCACTTTCTGCTACCATGTTCATTTCTATATTACTCAGAGGAGCCTTCTTTGTAGAAACATATTATCCAATCTTTTATGAAGCTGAATTTAAATTCTGTCCCTTCATTCCCCACAACGCTTAAAAAGCCAAGCAAATTTTGTTCCATTTTTTAAGAGCCCATAGATGGCATTTTTTTAATGTTGCATTTTTGAGTTTTCATCACTCTTTATGTTACTTCTACTTCACAGATAAACAATTGCTAATGACAATGTGAACTTCCTACAAATGTGCAATCAAAATCCCTAGGTACACATTACCGAAGTTCTTTGTTCCCTTTAAACATTATTTCTCTCTTGATATGCATTCTTGTTTTGTATTATATTGCATTATAAAGTTTTTTTTTAACAGACTGCATTTTTTAGAGTAGTTTGGGGATCAAAGTAAAATTCCCTTTCCCCACATACACATAGCCTTCCCCATTATCAACATCCTGTACCACGGTAATAATTTTTCATGCTCACTGACCCTACACTGACACATCATTATCACCCCAAAGTCCACAGTTTACATTAGAGTTCACTCTTGGTGGGGCACCAGGGTGGCTCAGTGGGTTAAGGCTGCTGCCCTCGGCTCAGGTCATAATCTCACGGTCCTGGGATCGAGCCCCAGACCAGACTCTCTGCTTGGCAGGGAGCCTGCTTTCCCCCAACCCCTGCTTTCCCCGCCTGCCTCTCTGCCTGCTTTGATGCCTGTCAAATAAATAAATAAAATCTTAAAAAAACCTTTTCTCATAGAATTCACTCTTGGTATAGTATCTTATGCATTTTGACAACTGTGTAGTGATATATATCTAAAATATCATACATATCATACAGAACATTTTCACTGGCCTAAAAATCCTCTGTGCTCTGACTGTTTATCCTCCTCCTCTCCTAACTGCTACAAACCGCTGACCTTTATGCCATTTGCATAGTTCTGCCTTTTCTAGAAGGTCATATAGTTGGAACCTTGCAACATGAAGCTTTTTCAAATTGACTTCTTTCACTTATTATGACGGATTTTAAGTTTGTTTCTAGCCTTTTCATTGCTTGATAGCCATTTCTCTTTATCGCTGAATCATATCCCATTGTTTCAATGGACCACAGTTTATCTATCCATTCTCCTCCTGAAGGACATCTTGGTTACTTCCAACTCTTGGCACTTATGGGTAAAGCTGTTACAAACACAGGTTTATATGCAGGATTCTGTGTACACAAAGTTGTCGCTCTTTTGGATGAGTGCCAAGGAGCATGATTGCTGGATCATATGGTAAGAATATGTTTACTTTTGTAAGAAACTGCCCAGCTGTCTTCCAAAGAGGTAGCACCATTTTGGTGTTCTCATCAGAATGAATGAGAGTTTCTCTTGTTCCTCATTGTCAAAAGCATTTTATGTTGTCAGTATTTTGGATTTTAGCCATTCTAATAGATGTGTAGTGATAGATCATTGTCTTATTTATTTATTTATTTTTTAAAAAGATTTTATTTATTTATTTGACAGAGAGAGATCACAAGAAGACAGAGAGGCAGTCAGAGAGAGAGAGAAAGGGAAGCAGGCTCCTCCTGAGCAGAGAGCCCAACGTGGAACTCGATCCCAGGACCCGGAGATCATGACCTGATCCAAAGGCAGCGGCTTAACCCACTGAGCCGTCCAGGCAACCCTCATGTTCTTTGAATTTCCAATTCCTTAATTAGACATGCTGTGGATCATCACAGCATCTTTTCATATCATTATTGCTATCTCAATATCTTCTTAAGTGAGGTGTCTGTTCCAGTCCTTGCCAATTTTTCAATCAGGTCATTCATTTTCTTGTGTTTGAGTTAATAAATAAATAAATAATAATAATAATAATAAATAAATAAATAATAAATGAATGAATGAATTTATTATGTATATTATATATGTTATATATTATATATTATTATATATTAAATAATTTATTAAAAATAAATTTACTAATGAGGCCAAGAATTCAGAATCACAAATACTTCAGAACTAATAATAACTGCCATCACTTGGTTTATTGTATAAGATAAATTCTACGATTAAGTTTCAATTTTAAATTCTTACAATTTTAAATTTTTAAATCTTTATGAAGAAGCCTCATTTGGAGGGAGCAGTTTTCATAATTTAGCATCCATCAGCCTTTTTTTTAAGATTTTACTTATTTATTGGACACAGCGAGAGAGAGAGAGAGAGAGAGAGAGATTACAAGTAAGCAGAGAGGCAGGCAAGCAGGGAGGGAAGCAGGCTTCCTTTTGAGCAGAGCCCAATGTGTGGCTGGATCCCAGGACCCGGAGACCATGACTTGAGATGAAGGCAGAGGCTTAACCCACCACCCACGTGATGAGAGAGCCCCTCAGGTGCCCCTCATCCATCAGTCTTAATTGTTTGGAGGAACATGTGTGGATGAATAATGTCTTAAGGAGCTAATCTCTCTAAAGGATTTTCAATCTTTACCCCTTCAAGGTTTTTGCACAGTTCTGATAGCCTCTAAACATCCAGCTGATTTCTAAAGTGACAGGCCTGTTAAAAACTGTCCTCAAAAAAGGAATAGAGCTTGAAACATACCAGTCAAGAGCAACTTTGAGTCTTTTAAGGAATTTATCATCATTTTTTGTTATAATTCCTGGTTCCTGGAATTGAGTCCAACTGCGGGCTCTCTGCTCAGCAGGGAGCCTGCTTCCATTCCTCTCTCTGTGCCTGAACCTCTGCCTTCCTGTGATCTCTGTCAAGTAAATAAATAAAATTTTAAAAAAACATATTTTATACCAGTTATTCATGTTTATTAACTAAGATATCACAATACAAATAATACAAGCAGTTGCTCTTTATTAATACCTTCAACCAAGATCAAAAAAATATGTCATATTTTCTCCAAAACTTTTATATCATCTGATAGGTCAGATATATATAAAATTACATTTAAAGTCTTAAAAATATCAGCAAATATTTTCATTTAAATGCAAATTTCAAAGAAAATCTACTTTTCCAAACACGACTTTTTATCCTATATATTTTTTAAATTTGTCAATATCTGATCAATTGTTTAGTGAGACTATAAATGTTAGATCAAAAAAATGATTAATAGATGTAGGTTCAAAATATTATGTTCCATTAAAAATGATTTAGTCTTTGATGAATATCTGTTTGGTAATGTGTTGTATCCAAATATAGTAAATTAATCACATATATAAAATTATAGGAAAATGACACCTTCCGTTCTTTATGAGTAGAGCTTTTAAAATGCTATTTGTCACAACCTGTCATCTTCTCATTATGTAGCATTATGTAGCATTTAAAAAATGTATACTCTTCACTTTGAAGTCTTTTAGAAATCTAAAATATGACTTTCTATGGATTGTGATTCCATATTACTTTATTGCCACATTGAACAAATCCACATGCTTTGATTCAAAGGTAATAAATTCCTCTTATTTGGAAAAATGATGTTTATTTTTGTTCTCTCACCCTTAGCAGGTGGTTTCATTTTAGCACACTTTCACCCCACTGCCTAGAAAGCCTGCTGGGGAGTTACATCCCAGGACCCTGAGATCATGACCCAAGCCAAAGGCAGTCACTCAATGGACTGAGCCACCGAGGTGCCCCTTTATTATTGGTTTATTTTACTATTATATTTCAAAAGAATGCAAGCTCTTTGTGGTCAGGTATTTTATATGTTTTATTAATTGAAGTATTCTCAGAAAGGTAGCTGGCAGATTGTAAGGGCTCACTAAACTGTATTTTCTTGTTATTATTGGGCTCCTTTAAGGGCTTTACCTTTTACACTAGATGTCTATCCTTCAGATGTAAGCAATAAGAATAGAGCCCTGCTGCCTGTTCAAATGAGTAAAAAGCCTGTATTAAGTGGATATTTTAAAAGCTAAATGAATGGCTTAATAGTTGTATATAGGGGGAAAGGGAACATATTTTCCACGGTTTAGAAGTGGAGTTCTTTTATAGAGTTCTTGTACAAGCCTACACTATTGAACGATAATGGGCTGTTGTACATTCCAATTATACAAACACTTTGGTAATTTATATCCTTTTTTTGTAATTCATGACTGGATCATTTAATTCCTTAGGAGCATTATAGCATTTCAACTTTTCATGTTCAATAAACTTATTGGGGTTGCTCCCTTTTCTTTCAAATGGAAAAATAGTCATGATTTCATCTAAAGAAAGTGTTATTGATTGTGTTGTTTTCTAGGAATGAGTCGCACATGCTAGTTTAAAAGTTTTGTTAAATTCCCAAGTGTGTCACCGATAAAAGCCTTTTGTAGATTAGTAACTTGATCAAAACAGAAAAGTTATGTAACACTCAATTGTTATACTATCTTTGTTTCCATCTTGCATTGTAATAACACCCATCTTAACTCTATTTAAGACAAGTCATTGCCAGATGGCTTTCTGGCATTGATTGCATGATATGAAATCTAGTATAACTAAATTTTTTGGTTTTAGTAGCCTATAAATCAATTTAGAAAAATATATGTATTTGAATGTAAGGTAAAGTTTTAAATTATTTGGCAATAGTAAACTAAACTTTTTTTTGGTAATTTTTTTTTTCTAAAAATTCATTGAGCTCTTTTGCAATAAGAAACAAGTTACAAAAAATTAAGGTTTATTTACCCCAATTCAAAATTATTAGGAATATAATCATAGAGGTTGAAGTATTTAAAATATTGAACCCCAAATATTTTATTAGGTAAATTCATGAATGCTGAGCATTCACTGTTAAAATATACTAATACTATTGATAGACTGGTAGAAGCCTAAAATCAAATATTTATTAAATATTTATATCCATATCTTTTCATGGCTTGGTAATTCATTTATCTAGCATTAAATAAGAGTCCATTGTTTGCATGTACTACACTTTATTTGAACTTTCACCTATGAAAGGATATCTTGGTTGCTTCCAAGCTTTTGTCAGTAATGAATAAAACTACTATAGACATCTTTGTGGGTATAGGTTTCATCTTCTTTGGATAAATACCAAGAACTGCTACTGCTGAATCATCTGGCAAGAATATGTTTAGTTTTGTAAGAAACTGCCAAGTTGCTTTCTATTCTTTATTCTCAATAGACATGGAAGAACATTCCTGTTGCTCCACATCCTCACCAACATTTCGTGTTCTGTTGTCAGTGTTCTGGATTCTGGGTATGTACTGGTGTCTCTTTTTTGTTTTAATTTGCATTTTCCTGATGACATATGATGTGAAGCATCTTTTTATATGCTTATTTGCCATCTATAATATTTTCTTTGGTGAGGTATCTGCTAAGGTCTTTGGCTCATTTGTAATCAGGTTTTTCCACGATTGTTGAGTTTTAAGGGGTCTTTGTGTCTTTTTGATTAACAGTCCTTTGCCAGATGTGTATTTTGCAAATTTTTTCTCACAGTCTGTGCTTTGCCTTTTCATTCTCTTGGCATTGTTTCACAGAGTAGACATTTTTAAATTCAGTGCTTGTGCTTTTGTAGCTAAAGTTATTTCCAAAACCAAGGTCATTTAAATTTTTTTCTATATTACCTTCTACATGTTTCATGTTTAGGTTTCTAATCCAATCTGAGTTAATTTTTGTGAAGAGCATATGATATCTGCCTGGATTTATTTTATTTTATTATTTATTTTATTTTTATTTTATATTTTTACATTTAGCTTCACCATTACTCCAGAACCATTTGTTTGAAAGATTGTATTTTGCTCTCTTGTATTGCTTTTGCTTTTATATTAAATATAAAATATAATTAATAATATATATTCTGTTCCTTTAATCTAGTCTTTCTGTGGTATTACAATATCTTGCTTACAATTATCATTATTGTATACTTTTTTTAAGATTTCATTTATTTATTTGACAGAGAGAGAGATCACAAATAGGCAGAGAGACAGACAGAGAGAGAAATGAGGAGAAGCAGGCTCCCTGCTGAGCAGAGAGCCCAATACGGGACTCGATCCCAGGCCCCTGGGATCATGACCTGAGCCAAAGGCAGAGGCTTAACCCACTGAGCCACCCAGGCGCCCCATCATTATGCTAAATTTTGAAGTCAGTCCTCAGTTTTTGTTCTCCTTCAACACTATGTTGACTATTGTGAGTCTTTGCCTCTCCATATAAACTTTAAAATAAGTTTGATAATATTACAAAAAAAAAAAAGAACTTGATGGAGTGCATTAATTGTATAGATAAACTTGGAAACCAGTGACCTCTTGAGCTTAGCAGGAGATAGACCATGGACATCAGTTGTCACAGTGGTGCCTCTGGCAGAACCTATTGCAAATCCCTAGGCAAAATGAGACCTCAAGGATCTGAGAGAATGTCTAAGAAGTACTTGATACATCCCTTGGGTATGGTTTATTGAAGTGTCCACCTGTCTGAAAGCTGGGGAATCTAGATAAGGGAGGGAAAATTAGTTATGATAAATCATATCAACAAACATGAATAAATGTTGTAAAACTAATTGTCATGGCTCATATACAATATGACCAACAGAGGGACCATCAAAAGGAAAGCATCAGTTATGTTTATTGTGAAATGTTTTATTCAAAATAAAGCAATGAGAGGGGAAGACACAATGAGAAAATTACCATTTTTTAAATGGTAACCTTCTTACAAAATGGAATAGGGTTTATATTCTAAGTAGTATATTGAAAAGTAAAACATTGGGGCGCCTGGGTGGCTCAGTGGTTTGGGCTGCTGCCTTCGGCTCGGGTCATGATCTTAGGGTCCTGGGGTCGAGCCCTGCATCGGGCTCTCTGCTCCGCAGGAAGCCTGCTTCTCTCTCTCTCTCCCTCTTTCTCTCTCTCTCTCTGCCTGCCTCTCTGCCTACTTTTGATCTCTGTCTGTCAAATAAATAAATAAAATCTTTAAAAAAAAAGAAAAGAAAGGTAAAACATTAACAAATAAAATTTAAATTTAAAAAAATTATGTAATTTTTAAAAAAGGTTAAAAAGAGCAGAACCATTTTTCTTATAACTGGAAAATACATTCTATATATATCTATCAAAAATAACTTGTCGGGTTCCTGGGTGGCTTGTGGGTTAAGCCGCTGCCTTCAGCTCAGGTCATGATCTCAGTGTCCTGGGATGGAGCCCCACATTGGGCTCTCTGCTCAACGGGGAGCCTGCTACCTCCTCTCTCTCTTTGCCTGCCTCTCTGACTACTTGTAATCTCTCTCTGTCAAATAAATAAATAAAATCTTTTAAAAAAATAACTTGTCATGGGGGCACCTGGGTGGCTCAGTGCGTTAAAGCCTCTGCCTTTGGTTCAGGTCATGATCCCAGAATCCTTGGATCGAGTCTCACATCGGGCTCTCAGCTCAGCAAGGAGCCTGCTTCCCCCCTCTCACTATGCCTGACCCTGCCTACTTGTGATCTCTGTCAAAGAAATAAATAAAATATTTTATAAATAAATTTAAAAAAATAACTCGTCATGTTTGGATCAGGAGCATATGGAAAAAAATAATATCTGAGGACAATACTTCTGCCATGTTTTGTGCCTTGTTAATATTTTTAAACAGTCAGGCAACTTTTAGCTTTATTGAAATACCTACTAAGAGACCAGCAGTGCCTTTTGGAGCCCTATGACTATAAAAATTAATTGCAAATATTTAAAATGTTTACTATGGTGTCACTATTTAGGGCCACCACCAAGCATGTTTCAGAAGTAAGCATAACTGTTACTCTTCTGTAAGGCAAAAGGGCATGTTTTCAGGAGTTCCATCTGCTGTACCAGGAGGTTAATCAAGTAATGAATTTTGTCTATAAAATAATTCACTTTTCAATCTAACATTCCTCATTCCACATTATAATAATAAAAACTAGGAGGAGACTAAAACAAACAAACAACTACAACTACAACAACCAGCTTTTCCTTCAGTGGAAAAGTAAATAGAACCTTATGAGTAGCCTGAAATTTATTTTTAAATAATTTTTAGTAGCGTTTTTGTTAGAAAACCATATATTTTATATAGCTAAGAAATAACAGGCAAAGTTTTATTAACGTCTAAAAAGTCTAGTTACTTCTATTTATCTATTAACTCATCTCTTTATGAAGTAGAACATGATCACACCTATTGTATCTACCCAAGTTTGTATGCTTTGGTTATTTTATGTTTGCTATTTCCTTGCTTAATTTTTGCAATATTTGATACATAATAGTATCTTTAAGTCCATCTACGGTTTCACAGAATTTGCTTGAACTTCATAAAAATGTACCATACTTTTTGCACTGTCCTTGTTTTACTTCTCTATTAACTTTCCAAGATTTATTGACGTTAGAGGGTATAGCTATCATTTATTTTTATTCCTCCATAATGCTATGTTTACAAATTTTTATTTATCTGTACTTTTAAAAATATCTTTATTATATACCATTTCTAATCTCGCGTAACACTCACCTTACTTCTACACTTTTCAGATATTATGTAACTGAAAACCACAACTCAGCAACACTATAGCACCATTTTTCAAAATTAAATGTCTTACCAGAATTCTTTAATTCTATCCTTTATTTGTATTAGATGACCCTTTATTCTGGTATTTGGCATTGTTCATATGGAGGAAAGCTTATAAGTTGATATTCCATCAATAGAAGGGTTTATTATGATTGATTAATGATTTTCATTTAGAATGCATAGAATATGGTTGATTTAATATTTCTTTCTTACTCTCTGAGTGGAACATAGTGCTATCTATGTAATAGCCACTAAAATATTAAGTTAATTACCTAGATTTTAAACTTCATATGAATAGGAATAACATACAGAACTCTTCTCAGATTGGGACACCTGGGTGGCTCAGTCAGTTAAACGCCTGAGCCTTTAGCTCAGGTCATGATCTTAGGGTCCTGGGACTCAGTTCTGCAACAGATTCCCTGCTTAGCCGGGAGTTTGCCTCTCCTTCACCCTGCTGCTCCCCCTGCTTGTGCTCTCTCTCACTCACAAATAAATAAAATTAAAAAAATAAATTCTTCTCAGATAGCTAATATAGAATATCATCTTTGTATTCATCAAAGGGAAAGTGCCATATAATAATGAAATTCAGACTACTTCAAATTCATTTTTTAACCAGTAAGAAAGTACTGGAAACAAGCCAAAAATGTCTTTAATGAATTAAAGAAGTAGATTGATTTTCAATATCTTAATGTTTCTAAAATAAAATGCAAGATTTTTATACTAGATATCAGTGTAAATATTCATTACACAAGGATATTCTAAAAATAAACCTGAGAAAACTACTTGACATATATGATGACAAAAACGAGTTTGACAAAAGTCAGGTTGGTTAAACTTACAACACCTACCACCTGAAACTCTTGTTCTATAATTTAATTATTTTAATTTACAAAAATACAAAAATAATATATCAGAGTAAGTATATTGATAGCTTTGAAGGTATGTTCTGGTTGTGCACTGTTTACTATTTAAAGGGAAATCAAATATGTGATACTTATGGTGTGACTATTAAAATTCAACAAGTTCAGAAGCATACAAAGAATAAAATAAAGACAAAAGATGACCCTTACTTATCCTAAAGATAGACAATGGTATATATGTGCTAGTTGGGGAGAGAATCCAGTCCGTAGATGGAGGATGTGGTAGTGGAAAAAAAAAGACACAACGTTTTGGTTGAACGTTTAGCACTATATTTAACAAAGTGAAATTGTGTGTTAATAGCCTTGAGTAAAATCCAAAAACTATTTTCAATTTGTTGAAGATTATTTAGGAAAAACTTGAAAAATACAACTTGATAAGGATTCCAATAAAAGATTCATAAGCAATACAAGTTTCAGAATTTTTAGTATATTTTTCCTAAAAAGCCATTTGATTTAAATTAAAAAGAATTCTATTTACCTGCCACTTAAATAAGAGGAAATAATTTGGTTTTGTAATAAGTCAATAAAATAAATTAACATATCTTGAGAAGACAGATATGCACACTAAGTTAAAAATAATAGTGCTTAAGCTGTTCAGCAAACATTTGTAAAATTCCTTGCCATCAGCTAGCTCTGGAGTTCTGCTAGGTGAGTAAGGCCATGTATGTTACTGCTCAGAGTACTGATGCAAAGCAATTGTCCCCTTCGCATCCATTTAGTTGATATGTCATGCTATGTTGTTTAGAGATACATAGATGGCCCTACATGAAGGCCTTTTTTTGTGTGTATATGGGTGACTGTGATTTAACTTTCAAATCAGATGGCTCCTGATTTACAATGATTCAACTTATGATATATTTGGCAATGATGTGAAAGTGGAAGTGATTCAGTAGAAACTGTACTTTGAATTTTGAATTTGGGTCTTTATAAATAGGGCCAGTGACATGTGGTATGGTGCCGTCTTGTGATGCTGGGCAAGGGCAGTGAGCCACAGCTCCCAGTCAGCTAGAAGATTACAGGGGTGAACACCTGATATTCTTACAACCATTCTATATATAACGATTCTTCTTTTTTTTAGTGTAATATTTAATAAATTGCATGTGATATTTGATACTTTGTTATAAAATAGGCTTTGCTTAAGATGATTTTGCCCAAATGCAGGCAAATGTAAGTGTTCTAAGTATGTTTAAATAAGCTTAAGGTAAGCTATGATTTTTGATAGTTTAGGGGTATTAAATGCATTTTCAATTTTTTATGTGTGTCTCTGTACATAGCCCCCTTGTAAGCTGAGGAACATCTCTATATGTATATGTAGCCTTGGTATGGCTTACATATTATTGGCATGAAACATCTAGAACAGTACGTGTGCCATATAATTGTCTACAACATCAAACAAGTTTCTTGAAAACTTGTGCCAAAGGGGTTATGTCTTTAAGGATTCTTATTTCAGAAGGGTTCTCTCAAACGTAAGATTTTTCAGAAGTTAAGTGAAAATCTGACCAAACTAAACATTTTTCCATTTTCCCTAGTGAGCAAAGATAGCTAAAATCTATCTGCCATTTTCAACACTATATTCAACGACTGTAATTCTAATTTAAGAACAGATTATTTATATCAAAACCACATGTTGGCCTAATCTTACACAATATTCATAAATCTCACTCAGATCCTTGGACACTTTTATTTGTTGAGTCTATATGGTACTACGGACATTCATCTTTTTTGACCTCATAGCTTCATGTATGTCTATACTTTTGAAAATACATGCATCATAGTTCCATTGTAAAATGTCTGGGCTATAAAATGTGCTATGCTATCAAAATGGTAATAAGAACATACAAATGACCTGATGTAATGAACTGGACCAGATTGCCAGATATCACATTTCATACCAGAAAGATTCAGTGGTAAGTTTTAAAATGGCCAGCTATACTTCGACTGAATTATAACTCATTTAACTTCTTTCATTGTGTACAGTATTATACATTAGTCAGTATTAGAGTAAATAAGTACTTTGGACAGATGTAAATATGCTGTAATAAAAATGTTTTCCTTTTTTCTTTTAGTCCTTTTTACTTGTAAGACTAGCCACAAATACCATGCCTCCCCCAAAATAATTTGCAATCCAAATTTATCTCTAAATGAATTTATTGTACAGAAAAAAAATATATATATACACTTACAGTAGACATGTTCAAGAATAGTTACACAACAGCAGGGCCCTAAATGTAAGCAGTATATTTGTTTTGTTTTGTTTTGTTTTTTTCTTTAAAAAAAAAAGAGGTTATGTGAAATATTGGAATTTTATTTCGAGGCCTAGTATTTCAAGACAGTTAACTATACTTACAGTGTCAACAGCCTCTTGTTGGCAGTATGATTTTATTGGCTCCATGGAATAACAGCAAGAATTTACTATAGCTTCTTTCCTTTATGACACACACAGAAAAAAAAAATTGACACATTTGCTCAAGACCAACCAGAATCATTTTAACCTATCAAAATGGATGGGAGGCCTTCACTGCCAAAGTCACTGCTGGGTTTTCACAATTCCTTGCAGACAATCTGCTACTCCCATTATGATAAAGGAGAGAAGAGTCATAATCAGGGAAGAAAGCTAGATTAATACTTGGAATTATCATTGAATTATTTAGCCTGCTATAGGATTATTATTATTACTGTCATTTGATAATTTTCTCTCATTTTATTAAACACAACTGTGAGTAATTACCCTACCTAATATTTCTCTATATTGGCTGACTAGCTAGCAAACATTCATGAAAATATCCATTAGCCTCACATATAAAATGCTGCATTATGATGCTGTTGAATCAGAACATACCACTACCTGATCCTGTAGCTCTTTGAGGATTTGCAAATCAATTAATTCTATGTTTATTGGATTCTTCCCATACAATTAGAAAATTTATAATAGAGTCCATGAACATTATTAGTTTTAGCATTTTAAACCAGCAATCACACTTTGATTTTTAAAACAAAAGCAGAAATATAAACACACACATTTGGATCAGGTTTCTGTTAGTGTCTGGACTTCAAAATCCTATTCCTCAAGATAATGCACACCAAAGTTCTGGATTAAACAAGAAATTAGATGGCACCTGAACACTTGGTTTAATATTCTCCAAAGGACTATGCAACTTATTTCTTACATTATGACATTGTTTTACAAAGATCCACACTTTTATAATGTTAGTATTTTTAATAATCAATAAAGTCAATTAATCATGATTAAAAATCAAACTTAAAAATTTCTACTTTTTGCTTTTGCCCCCTCCATTTAGAACTTATTTATAGCCTGATAATTCAAAGGTCCCTATGTTTATGAAAATCTGGACAGAAATAGCTCTAAGATCCCATTCAGAACTTGATATTAATCTAAGTCTTTTGGCTCCATTTATCCTGAGAGCAAAGAGTAGGACAAAGGATTTGAGTACTGTTAGTTTATCTGGGAGATTATCCAAGGTAGAAAAGAATGGGAAAGTGATACAGTGAAGAAGCAACTTTGTCAAAGAGGTACATTGTTGATATAATTGTTGTGGATAGAAAATGAAGGCTTGCTTTTACTGAAAGGTCCTGAGAAACTTCTTTAAGTTGTCCTCATGAAGACCTGAAAACTGACAATTTTATCTGTGGTTCTTATTTCCACTTCACTGAGAGCTGTCCTCAGAGGACATTAACTCTCCTACAATTTTGGGTTGTGTTGGACACATTCTAAAATGAGAGATAGAACATGAGATGCTATCAGTGTTAAGTAACTGCAATTTCCCATGGAACTATCCACCACAGGTTTGGCTATAATCAGGTGTTGGGCCTTGATATCAGAGGGATTTGAGGCAGTATCATTTTAGGTTAATCATTATATATGAAATTTCCAAAAACTTCAACTGATGAAACTTTGATTATAAATCTATAAATATAACAATAAATCTACAGTATTCAAATTATTTTCATAGAAATACACAGACAAAGTATCAATTGATTAATATTTTAATGTTACAAAATACTGAACTGAAAGAATTTGGTCATATAACAACGTGTAACAAGTAGAACTTAGGTTTAGGTTAGAACTCAGGATGCATTTGAGACTCAGTTAAGAAATTGAATGGAGGGATGCCTGGGTGGCTCAGAGGGTTAAGCCACTGTCTTCGGCTCAGGTCATGATCCCAGGGTCCTGGAATCGAGCCCCAAATCGGTCTCTCTGCTCAGCAGGGAGCCTGCTTCCTCCTCTCTCTCTGCCTGCCTCTCTGCCTGCTTGTCATCTCTCTCTGTCAAATAAATAAATAAAATCTTAAAAAAAAGAAATTGAATGGATGTCTGACTATCTTATAGGTTCGCTAAAAATCAGTGACTTTGTGTTCACGTGTGGCTATGCAGGAATTTTTAACTTTCTCTAAGAAGTTATTAGATTTGATTATATAATGGCAGTAAATGATGGGGAAAAGCAAAGTACAAACCCCATAAAGACAAAGACACTGAGTATGAGAAAAGAGTAATAGATAAGAAGAATCAATGCTTTTGAGGAAAGTGGGAATTAAAATACACAATGATTGTTGACTTTTTTAGATGCAGAAAACAAAACTAGCTTGCAAGAAGGAAATAACAGAAGACATGTTGGATGTGAGGCAGAAACCTGGAAAAGGCAGTAACGTGGAATAAAGGAGTAGGGAGAGCATATCAGGGAATTTGGATAGGAAGGAGTTAGGAGGTAATTGCTTGATAACTTTTATATGGCCCACTTAAATGCACAGATTTCTCTTCTTTAATTTATATGGAGAACAGGGTGTCCTTTCTCTTCCCTTTCAGAGCACCAGAGGTGTACTCTTTCAGACTGCAAACCTGAAAAGCTCAGGACTCAGTTGCTTAAGCACAGCTGAGAGGACATATTTCAATTAAGATTCACATTTTGCTGTATGTAGTAGACTGTCAAAAGTGGTTTAACCATATTTTTTCATTTAACAAGAAGCCTAGAGAGAGTGTTTTCTGGTGTTGGTTCAGAGTCTTAAGAAAGTCAAGTGAACTATCTTAGAGGTTTTCATGGCTTTTTATTCACAGTTGCAAAAATTGCTGTTGGAGTTCTCACTATTAAGCCCACATTCCTGGCAGAAAGATAGAGGTAAAAGAGCATGATGGCTTGTACGACTAATACTTTGTCATATGGTTACAATATAACTAGAAAAGAGACAATAAAATATTAGATGTTGTTTTAAGTTTCCTTGTTATCAATCCCTCAGTGCTTTCTGATATTAAAGGAAAAAGTAGATGGATATTGACCTGGCAACTATCAACACCTGTCCATCTCTCTTGGATAACCAATATCTCTATAATCTCTTCTTCCCAGTAAAAAAAAAAAAATAAAATATATTCATAACCCACACTGTGCCATCTCAAGTTACTGCACCAAGATAAAATTACAATGATTTTCAGTTGTTCCAAATGGACAGAATACCCTTCCTTATGCTATCATGTCTTATAAGATAGATAATTGGCTTGCTACCAATATACCCAGATGTGACAGTGGAAGAGACAGGAAAAATATAATAATATTTATTTATTCCTTGGGTTGACCCTGTTTACACAGATGCATTACTATTAGAAAAGGTTGGTTTGGGACATTGGAATGAATTTGCTTAATGGGTCTGTATGTAATTGGATTGGAGAAAATTTTTAATTTCTACAAAAATTATTAGAATTCTATCTTATCCTCTGTTGTTAATTTTCACATGTTAACAAAGCCAACGTTTTTGTCTAGCAGACAAGATCTTAAATCCTAACAAAACTCAATTTTTTCCTTTTTTTTTAAGTTTGAGATCCTCATGTTCTCTCACGCTGCTTTAAATACAACTCAAAAAACAAAAAGGAGCTAAATGGGGCAGTAAGACCAGACTTTTTATTTTATTTTATTTATCTTATTTTTAATTAAAAAATTAAAGATTGTATTTATTTATTTGAGAGAGAAAGCATGAGTGGGGCAAGGGGAGGTAGCTGCAGAGAGAGACTGAGAAGTATCCTCCCTAATGAGCAGGAAGCCCGATATGGAGCTCGATCCCAGGATCCTGACTGAGATCATGACCAGAGACAAAGGCAGAGACATGTGAAAAATCCTTTTTTTTTTCTGGGAAACAATACTTTACAAGAGATGTTTGAAAAAGTACTGGGGAATCAACTTTAATAGGAGACACAAAAATTTAATTGACTTTTGTAAAGCTACAGGGATCCAAATGATGGGAATCCCAGCCCGTTTAGGTTGTGGACCACAGAGTATTCTTCTCTGTAATATTTTATTTTCTTCCATGTCTACTAACTCCAGTCCAAGTTCACTGATCTCTTTTTAGATAGTGCAAAACATGGCAAAGAATACCAAACGAGTGCCCAGTATTCTACATTTATTACATCATTTCTAACATGTAGAAGTGTGTTATCAAGGCTGGTTCTGTGAAAGAACATAGTTATGCTAAAGTGTGTTTGTTCTCCAAGAAATTAAATGCACGATTATCACACAATTATAAAATACTTGTGTCAAGAATTTTTATTCAAAAAGTAATAAGAGAAGCAGATATTAAAACTAGTTCACATGGTTATTTGGGATATAAGCAGAGTTGTGCAGCAGAAGTGCTCTGGGCCCATAATTTGGGATATAGAATTTATGTTGTCTAATTTTTATTCAAAAAGTAATAAGAGAAGCAGATATTAAAACTAGTTCACATGGTTATTTGGGATATAAGCAGAGTTGTTCAGCAGAAGTGCTCTGGGCCCATAATTTGGGATATAGAATTTATGTTGTCTAATGAAAAATCACTAACTTGCATTATTGTTAACAAGAATCTTGTGCATTACCATCAGTTTTCTACATTATAACCTCTTGCTCTACAGTTTGTAAATAACTTTGTCAATAGCAAGCTAATAAACGGGGTGACTCCAATGGATTGAGATAATCTCCAGAGTTTCTGCTACATAATGCCCAGGACTCCATTGAAAGGACACCTAAGAATTTATTTTGCCCAAAAATTTGATCATTTTTTTCACTGTCCTTACCTATTTTCCAAACCTAGTCCTTTTGTTTCACCTTTCAGTCTACAGACAACCCTGTATCTGACTGACTTGTTAATTCTGGGAATGTCTTGCAGATTAATTTGCTTGCCAGAGGTGGTTCCTCTAATTGATGTCTAAGAACCCTAATTAGTTAAGAAAACTTTTTTTTAACATTTTCAATGCTATTTATTATTATTATTATTGTTGTTAATAGCTCTATTATAAATAATTCACAAGGGCTTCTTTCTGACAAAAGACAAAGAGCTGGCTACTAGTAGAAAAAGTACATTTGACTCTGTCAGTGAAAGTAGTAAAGGGATTTGAGACAATAAGGCAAAGCACTGGATTTATGTGTTCAAACTTTAAATATTATAGACACATTTACTTAATTTCTAATACTATTGTTGCTTATAATTAAATAAGATGTTTTCCATGAACCACGCATTACAGCAAATATATTGTTTATACAGATCAAATTTTCATCAAAAGGGACGCCTGGGTGGCTCAGTTGGTTAAGCAGCTGCCTTTGGCTCAGGTCATGATCCCAGCGTCCTGGGATCGAATCCCGCATCGGGCTCCTTGCTCGGCCGGGAGCCTGCTTCTCCCTCTGCCTCTGCCTGCCATTCTGTCTGCCTGTGCTTGCTCTCTCGCCCACTCTCTCTGATAAATAAATAAAATCTTAAAATAAATAAATAAATTTTCATCAAAAAATTGTAAGTGTATTTTATTGTAGGATCATGATCAGCATTTTGCAGATGAGAAAAGTGAAATTTAGAAAAGTATGTCTCTTCAAATCCCTCATACAATATCTGACCTAGATAGAAGGATATACTATCACAATTGAGGAAGATAATTGAGATTACTTAAAATGATAAACGTTACTGTATAGGGTTTTTTTTTTTGCTTTTTTTTTTTACTTTTACTTTTTTATTTTTTATAAACATATATTTTTATCCCCAGGGGTACAGGTCTGTGAATCACCAGGTTTACACACTTTACAGCACTCACCAAAGCACATACCCTCCCCATGTCCATAATCCCACCCCCTTCTCCCAAACCCCCTCCCCCCAGGAACCCTAAGTTTGCTCTGTGAGATTAAGAGTCACTTATGGTTTGTCTCCCTCCCAATCCCATCTTGTTTCATTTATTCTTCTCCTACCCACTTAAGCCCCCATGTTGCATCACCACTTCCTCATATCAGGGAGATCACATGATAGTTGTCTTTCTCTGCTTGACTTATTTCACTAAGCATGATACGCTCTAGTTCCATCCATGTTGTCGCAAATGGCAAGATTTCATTTCTTTTGATGGCTGCATAGTATTCCATTGTGTGTATATATACCACATCTTCTTGATCCATTCATCTGTTGATGGACATCTAGGTTCTTTCCATAGTTTGGCTATTGTGGACATTGCTGCTATAAACATTCGGGTGCACGTGCCCCTTTGGATCACTACGTTTGTATCTTTAGGGTAAATACCCAATAGTGCAATTGCTGGGTCATAGGGCAGTTCTATTTTCAACATTTTGAGGAACCTCCATGCTGTTTTCCAGAGTGGCTGCACCAGCTTGCATTCCCACCAACAGTGTAGGAGGGTTCCCCTTTCTCCGCATCCTCGCCAGCATCTGTCATTTCCTGACTTGTTGATTTTAGCCATTCTGACTGGTGTGAGGTGATATCGCATTGTGGTTTTGATTTGTATTTCCCTGATGCCGAGTGATATGGAGCACTTTTTCATGTGTCTGTTGGCCATCTGGATGTCTTCTTTGCAGAAATGTCTGTTCATGTCCTCTGCCCATTTCTTGATTGGATTATTTGTTCTTTGGGTGTTGAGTTTGCTAAGTTCTTTATAGATTCTGGACACTAGTCCTTTATCTGATATGTCGTTTGCAAATATCTTCTCCCATTCTGTCAGTTGTCTTTTGATTTTGTTAACTGTTTCCTTTGCTGTGCAAAAGCTTTTGATCTTGATGAAATCCCAATAGTTCATTTTTGCCCTTGCTTCCCTTGCCTTTGGCGTTGTTCCTAGGAAGATGTTGCTGCGGCTGAGGTCGAAGAGGTTTCTGCCTGTGTTCTCCTCAAGGATTTTGATGGATTCCTTTCGCACATTGAGGTCCTTCATCCATTTTGAGTCTATTTTTGTGTGTGGTGTAAGGAAATGGTCCAATTTCATTTTTCTGCATGCGGCTGCCCAATTTTCCCAGCACCATTTATTGAAGAGGCTGTCTTTTTTCCATTGGACATTCTTTCCTGCTTTGTCGAAGATTAGTTGACCATAGAGTTGAGCGTCTATTTCTGGGCTCTCTATTCTGTTCCATTGATCTGTGTGTCTGTTTTTGTGCCAGTACCATGCTGTCTTGATGATGACAGCTTTGTAATAGAGCTTGAAGTCTGGAATTGTGATGCCACCAACGTTGGCTTTCTTTTTCAATATCCCTTTGGCTATTCCCCTCACTGAAATGGACAGATCATCCAAGCAAAAGATCACCAAGGAAATAAAGGCCTTAAACGACACACTGGACCAGATGGACATCACAGATATATTCAGAACATTTCATCCCAAAGCAACAGAATACACATTCTTCTCTAGTGCACATGGGACATTCTCCAGAATAGATCACATCCTCGGTCCTACATCAGGACTCAACCGGTATCAAAAGATTGGGATCATTCCCTGCATATTTTCAGACCACAATGCTCTAAAGCTAGAACTCAACCACAAAAGGAAGTTTGAAAAGAATCCAAACACATGGAGACTAAACAGCATCCTTCTAAAGAATGAATGGGTCAACCGGGACATTAAAGAAGAATTGAAAAAAATCATGGAAACAAATGATAATGAAAATACAACGGTTCAAAATCTGTGGGACACAACAAAGGCAGTCCTGAGAGGAAAATATATAGCGGTACAAGCCTTTCTCAAGAAACAAGAAAGGTCTCAGGTACACAACCTAACCCTACACCTAAAGGAGCTGGAGAAAGAACAAGAAAGAAACCCTAAGCCCAGCAGGAGAAGAGAAATCATAAAGATCAGAGCAGAAATCAATGAAATAGAAACCAAAAAAAACAATAGAACAAATCAACGAAACTAGGAGCTGGTTCTTTGAAAGAATTAATAAAATTGATAAACCCCTGGCCCGACTTATCAAAAAGAAAAGAGAAAGGACCCAAATAAATAAAATCATGAATGAAAGAGGAGAGATCACAACTAACACCAAAGAAATACAAACTATTACAAGAACATACTATGAGCAACTCTACGCCTTTATTGGCAATCTGGAAGAAATGGATGCATTCCTAGAAACATATAAACTACCCCAACTGAGCCAGGAAGAAATAGAAAGCATGAACAGACCCATAACCAGTAAGGAGATTGAAACAGTCATTAAAAATCTCCAAACAAACAAAAGGCCAGGGGCAGACGGCTTCCCGGGGGAATTCTACCAAACATTTAAAGAAGAACTAATTCCTATTCTCCTGAAACTGTTCCAAAAAATAGAAATGGAAGGAAAACTTCCAAACTCATTTTATGAGGCCAGCATCACCTTGATCCCAAAACCAGACAAGGATCCCACCAAAAAAGAGAACTACAGACCAATATCCTTGATGAACACAGATGCGAAAATTCTCACCAAAATACTAGCCAATAGGATTCAACAGTACATTAAAAAGATTATTCACCATGACCAGGTGGGATTTATTCCAGGGCTGCAAGGTTGGTTCAACATCCACAAATCAGTCAATGTGATAGAACACATCAATAAAAGAAAGAACAAGAACCGTATGATACTCTCAATAGATGCTGAAAAAGCATTTGACAAAGTACAGCATCCCTTCCTGACCAAAACTCTTCAAAGTGTAGGGATAGAGGGCACATACCTCAATATCATCAAAGCCATCTATGAAAAACCCACCGCAAATATCATTCTCAATGGAGAAAAACTGAAAGCTTTTCCACTAAGGTCAGGAACACGGCAGGGATGTCCATTATCACCACTGCTATTCAACATAGTACTAGAGGTCCTAGCCTCAGCAATCAGACAACAAAAGGAAATTAAAGGCATCCAAATCGGCAAAGAAGAAGTCAAATTATCACTCTTCGCAGATGATATGATACTATATGTGGAAAACCCAAAAGACTCCACTCCAAAACTGCTAGAACTTATACAGGAATTCAGTAACGTGTCAGGATATAAAATCAATGCACAGAAATCAGTTGCATTTCTCTACACCAACAGCAAGACAGAAGAAAGAGAAATTAAGGAGTCAATCCCATTTACAATTGCACCCAAAGCCATAAGATACCTAGGAATAAACCTAACAAAAGAGACACAGAATCTATACTCAGAAAACTATAAAGTACTCGTGAAAGAAATTGAGGAAGACACAAAGAAATGGAAAAATCTTCCATGCTCCTGGATTGGAAGAATAAATATTGTGAAAATGTCTATGCTACCTAAAGCAATCTACACATTTAATGCAATTCCTATCAAAGTACCATCCATCTTTTTCAAAGAAATGGAACAAATAATTTTAAAATTTATATGGAACCAGAAAAGACCTTGTATAGGTTTTTTTTTTAAAGTTTGCCACAGATTCAGATTCTTTTAAAATATATATCTATTTTGTGCAAGAGAATGCACTGAGAAGTAAAAAGAAAGTGATATGTCAGTGCTACCAACTAATGGCTATAATATCATCACCTTATTTATGAACAATGAAACAGTGTGCACTATTTAAATAAATTTAAATAAATTCCTATTTATTTTATATATTTATAAATTTAAATAAATCCCTATTTATTTATTATTAAAGAAACTCTCTAACAAACAGTATGTTTTGAAGGTGGCTAGCAGGAAAGTGTTGTACTACATGGAAGTAATCAGAAAATATGATCTAAAATTCTGCTTTCAAGGGCGCCTGGGTGGCTCAGTGGGTTAAAATTGTGCTTTCAAGAAGCTATCACAGTAAGTACTGAGCATTAGCTATTATATGCTATGGATGAATAACCGAAATCTACATTTGAAACTAATGGTACACTATATGTTAACTAATTGAATTTTAAAAAGTTAATAAAAAAACCCCCACTATTTTATAAAACAATATTCCCAACAGGCTTTTTTGCTTTAAAATACTCACTTTGTAATGAGAGTCATTACTTTTGTCTAGCCAATTCTTACATCACTGTTTATCCCTTCCCTGCTTTATCCCTTCCGAGTATCAATAAAGGCTCACTTGGGTTACCTAGAAGCCATGAGAAAGCTTGTAATAGATCTGGCTGGTTTTCACCAGCAATTTGACCACCATGTGCACAGGGAAGTCTATTGATAAAGGCTTTATTGCAATAAACTGCAAATACATGGATGATTTTGAATTCTCTTTCTTGAGGTCTTGTTTCATGATAATAAATTTAGGGTGGCTTATTGGAATGGATGTTATTAACATATTTTCATAGTTCTAAGTACATGGAATTGTAAAATAGATTAATGAATGTGGCATTACTGACAACTGTCCTCATTTTGAAATCAAATTACAGTGTACTAAGACGAGGAAACAAAGCAGATTTGGGATTATGAGTGAAATAATTTAAAAAAGTCTTAGGGGTATGATCAGACTATTGGGTAGGTAATTCAGTAGAAAAATGTCAACTGATTGAGATTCTGTGTTCCCTGATTTCAGAGAGAAGTTAAGATAAATAAGTAACACGAGGAGACTAGGAAGCCAAACATAAGTGATAATTTTGTGCCAGGGTGTGTATACATCTGTTTATCTTCTTGTTTTACCAGTAAGGTTGCTCCTAGAGGAGAGTTTAAATATGTGTTGGAGCTAATCTCTGTGGATTACACAAGAAACCACATCCTACAGCTCTTCCTGAAACACCCCTTATGATTTCAATGTAATTTAGTTTTTGCATTTTTAGAAATAACAAAATACTTTGAAAACTCATCTACTTTATTACCACCACAAGTGAGTCAGCTGACTCCACATTTTATCACAGTGACAGTCACAGAGGAATGGAGGAATGAGTAGAGTCATCAATCTATGTGCTTTTAAGAAGTATGACAGGGTAGCAGCTATTTCCAGGAACCAAAACATGGGTCAGCAGCTGTGCAGGAAAAGTGATGGAATAAATGACTCATTTCAGAGGAGTTCTATAACATATTAGTTCTATAATGTATCTTCAGCACCCAATAACCCGCTTTGATCTAAAGATAAGGATTTACAGTTAAGGTCCCATTTGTGATTTGACTGGTAGGGTCTGAATCATGTTTACTATTGTTTTGAATATTACTTGAAACCTATAGTAGTACTTGGGATATGTGTTGTGTATTCTGTGAACATGTGCTATTTTTAGATTAGATAATTCCTGTCTCGAACCCCTGTTAATTTGTTTGTTTTTGTTTATTTCATAGTGGTTTCAGTAAATGGGTATGTCTGAAAAATTGCAAAGCCAATATTAAAATAAGTTATTATTATATATAGCATGGAATTGCACATTCCTCCTTTGAATCTGACAGAGCTTCACCATATCCTTAACAATTTGGGAAAAACATGCTATTATTTTTCTTTATAAAATTTCTCCTGTCAGGCTGTGATGGTGGTCATCAGCAGTAACTCCTCTGAAGGCTTTGTCAAAAGAGTTGAAAAAATTGGAAAGGTGTGAATGAAGCTGTTTGCTGAATATAAAGAAAAGAGCATTGAAGTACAATTCACACTCTTACTTCTCCTTCTATGCTTTCAGATGTTTGACATTTGAAAATTTTGCTTCTAGAAGAGATGCCCTATATAATTCTTACTTTAAGGGGCAAGTTGCTTTTATAATTTTTTTTTATTATTCTACCATTCAAGTATTTCCATTTAAACTAAATTCAATACCATTAAAAAAAATCAAAAGTGCAGCCAGTATTCAAGTCTTGGGCTAAATAGTTTTAGAAAGCTTTGTGTTATTGAACCTACGGGGTTTTTCTGTAGTTTTAACTCTTTCTTTCTGTGATTTTTCCCATTAGTCACGTAAGTGACTGCAAACTAACAGACATTGAGGATAAAGAAGGACTGAATAAAACAATCCTTGGCCTCATGAAGTTGAGAATCTAGCAAGGGAGTCAAACAATTCAATCATTCAGAGACAATTTATTGAGTGCCTGGCCTAAGATGAGCACAACAAAACCCCAGCCCAGAGGAATCATTTTAATGGGAGAGATAGATAATAGGTAAGCCAACTTTAAAAAGAAAAAAATCGTACTGGTTTTTCTTCAATAGTGATGCATATTTGAAATAAATAAGCACATTTTAAAAAGAGCAGTGGTTGAGAAGAGGTTGTGTAACTGAGTGGTCCGAAAGGGCCTCCCTGAAAAAGTCTGTTTTGAACAGATTTCTGAATAATATCAGCTAGGAAGCTGCGTAAAAACCTCAGGGATGGGTGATTTTTCCAGTCAAAAAACTGTAAAGGCTCCAAAGTCACAACACAGCTGTAAGTTTCTCTAATAAAGTAGCTTCTGACAAAGAATGAGAAGAAATAACTAACCCAGGTTTGAAAGAAAAGGGACAGACTTTCTATGGAATTCATATTTAATTAAAGCTCTAAAGGACAAATATACAATAGAGCAAAATTCTGGAGACGCTGATATACCTAATGAAAGTTCATAAACAAGGTGTGGGTAGCAAAGAGTGTGTGGGAATGTTGGTAAGAACAGTGGGGGAAGAGTCATCCCTGAACATGTTCTTAAATGAAGCAATTCTTGTGTTGTTTTAAAGGGTAAACTGGAGTTTGCCTAAGTGATTAGAGAAGGATGCCTTGGCTTATGGAAGTTCAAAGCCATAAAGATGTGATAAACTACTGCAGATATTTTCATGTATATTTGTTGTTGCTTCTAGTAATGGTGATCTAAAAACTGCTACTTTAGGCAACTTAAAAATCCCGACAAAATAGCTTTTAAAGTTAAAAATATCAGAATGATTATAAAAATAAGTGAGGGATTACTGGGCCAAAATACGAAACACAATGAGAGTCTAGAGATATATGCCTGAAGCCATTTTAGCTATGAGAGCATTTGAAACTGCTAAAACACACTGAGCTGTGTTTTTAATAGACACTTGATACTAGAGAAACAAAATTCAAAATCCAGCAGCAATCAAATTTGAAAACTTTGGTACAACCCAAATTTAAGTTGAGATCCCCAAAGCACAAGGAGAAGCAGAAATAAGACTATAGCCTACCTTGCCTTCTGTGTAAACTGAGAAAGTCAATCACTGAATTTGGAATATGATTGTCTTGTAGAGTCACAGATATAAGAGAAAATCCAGCCAAGGGGGACCATACCATTATTATAGCTCTTAATTATCCCTACTCAATAAGAGTTTCAAATATAATGTCTTGAACATAGCAAAATGTAACAAAGCACACAAAGAAAAACCATTAACAAGATTTGATAGACAAAATGGGATTAAGTATGATGTTAAAATGATCAATAAAGATTGTAAAATGGCTTGATTACTCTGCTCAAAGAAATGAGAGGGGAAGCAAATTGAACAAAAAACTGAAACTAAAAATGATATTGAGAAAGATTTTATAAATGAATTAAATGGATACTCTAGAACTTTAAAGATATGACAGCTAATTTAAGATACCACAGGGGTGCCTGGGTGGCTCACTTAATTAAACCTCCAATTCTTTTTCCTTTTTTTTTAACACCTTAATTTTATTTTTATTTCTTTCATTTTGGCTCAGGTCATGATGTCAGGGTTGTGAAATAGAGCCCAGAGTTGGGCTCTGTGCTGAGCCTGGAGCCTGCTTAAGATTCTTTTCCCTTCTTTTTCTATCCCTCCCTGCACTCTCACTTGCTCACTCTCTCTTGCTTGTAAATAAATAAATAGATAGATAGATAGATAATAGACAAAGCAAAATAAAAGCAGATTATGAAAATAAATATAAAGATTTTGAAATGAAAACAAGTTCAAAATAAAATAGAGAAGACCTACACAGCTAAAAGTTCATTCAGAAAATCTACTATTAAAGAAGTCAGTATGACACAATGTTAAGATATCAAAAGATTTGAGCATGTACTTTACAGAAAGGGTAATCCAAATGTCCACTCATATACAAAAACTGTTTATCTTTATTATGAATCTGGAATTAAATTAAATTAAATTAAAAATAAATTAAAACCTAGAATGACATACTATTACACACTTACCATATTGGGCAACAGTGAAAATCTCTTGCAAGAATGTGAAGGAATGACAGTGCACATAATAAAAACATATGAGGTAAGTTGGACAATATTTAGAAAATTTAAAAATTAAAAAAAAAATTTGGTCCATTCCTAGAAATACAACATGGAACTAAATGAATATTTTCACCAGGATATGCAAACAGATGATTATAGTTATTTCATTCATAACGGCAGATCAGTAGTGGTATATTTACACAATGTTACATTAAATAAGAGAGAATATTAACAAACTGGGAGGAGAGGCTAGGTTGTTATCATAAACAGATCTTCTATGGTGCTAATTATGTTCTATTTCTCAAAATCTTTAAGTTGAAAAAGTTTTCAAATTTATATCTAGATAGATAGATAGATAGATAGATGATAGATAGACAGATATCCCAGAAGCTGCAATGCTAGGCTAAGACCAGGCTTTAAAGGGCTTTTCTATGCTCTACTAAATACTTTAAACCATTCATTATATCATAGCTCAGTGTTCAAATCTCCATTTGTTTCCTCAGTTTCCTAATATTTATCTTAAGGTGACCTGATCCAGACTTTTGATCACCTTTGTCTAAATATTTCTATTTTAACAAAGTCCTTTTGAACACTCAGAGACTAAAACTTAGAAAAATACTCTGATTGTTATCTCACTAGAGTGGAAAATATATAGTTACCCATTAACTAATGATATCCATGTCTACATTAGGTCCATGACATTTTTAATTCTTGGGAGCTTTTGGTTAAATGAATTTTTTAAGCTTCCTTTAAATGAAGCTTTAAGCCATCACCACATGAATAAAATTAAAGAACTAAATGAAAACAAGCCAAGTATTTACAGAGTAATAGAATGTGCAGTGGAAAGAGTACAATTCTGAAATCACAAAGCCTAAATTAGTGTGATGCATCTTTACTAGCCATGTAATCATAAACCAGTTATCTAAATGTGTTAGCCTCAGTTTTTTCACCCATGAAATGGTGATGATAATACTTATTATGCAGAGTTGTTGTGTGGATGTAATGAAGCATGGAGCCTGAGAGTCTCATATTCCATGCTAAAATGATAGCTATTTTTATACTTATAATAATTCTAATAATAGTAATTAAATTGTTCAAAATGATAATATTCATTTATATTGAGGCATTGTATTGACTATTCATAGACACATTTACCAAAATAAATTTCATTTTACTTTACCCCCTCTGAGGATATATATTCCCTAATTCAATATGAATCTCATTATGAATAATAATTATCATAATAAATATGCTGATTTTTCTTCTTTTTAGGGAAGTATCCTTTACTGTTGAACACAAAGAAACTTAAGCAAGTCTGTCTTATTCAAGATTTGCATGCTGCTTTCTTATGAAACTAGATTATAGAGTTGTATGAAATAAATTCATGCAGTTAAGACATTTATGTTTGGAAAAATAGGTGGTCAGTTGAGTATTTCAAAAGAAGATTTTAAATTTAAACCTTAAAACTGAGCTCTTTCAGCCTTATTTATAGACCATCCTTCATGCTTCCTAAGTACTCCTTCATTGTAAACTAAGTAATAGTTTTTGTCACAGTGTATATAACTAAAATGGATTTTATATTCTATTATTTCAGAGTTAGTTGCAGTTTCTACTTCCTTACTTCGTTTTTTGAAAAATAGATTAATTCTACAAAAAGTTTTTTCCAGCTTTATTGAAAAATAATCGACATATTATAATTTGTAAATATAAGAAATGATTTCTTATAACATTGCAAACTTTTAACATTGTGTAAATTTTGTACAATTTGATAAATGGGCATACATCTGTATTGCAATATAATCTACATAAAAATGTTAATACATCTACTATCTCATATAGTTGCCACTGTTTTTTATGCATGTATGGTAAGGAATTTTAAGATCTACTCTCTTAGCAACTTTTATGTATATAGTACAGTAGAGATAAACTTCAGAGGTCTTGTGGGTTTTGTTCCAGACCGCCTCAATAAAGTGATCATCTCAATAAACTAAGTCAAATTATGATTATTATTTTTGGTTTCCCAGTGCAAATAAAAAATTATGTTTCCCAGTGCATATAAAAAATAAACACTATACTGTACTGTTCAAAAGCATTATGTCTTTAAGGAAAAACAATGTATATACCTTAAGTAAACTAGTTCTGAGTTTTCAGTGGGTCATAGTTACTGATCACTGATCACCATAACAAATACAATAATAATGAAAAAACTTGAAATATTGCAAGAATTACCAACATGTGACAGAGAGACACACAATGAACAAATGTTGTTAGAAAAATGGTGGCAGCAGACCTATTTTATACAAGATTGCTATAAACTTTCAACTTGTAAGAATGTGATATATGCAAAGTTTAATAAAGGGAAGCACAATAAAAATGTATGTATATATTATTAACTATGATCATCCTGTAGTACATTAGATCCCCAGAACTTTTTCATATTATAGTTGCAAGTTTGTACCCTTTGACCACCTTATTCCACCCCAGGTTCACCTCTTGTCAACTCAACTCTAAGTTTCCATTAGTTTGCTTTTTCTTCAGATTCTGTATGTAAGGGATATCATAATACATAAATTAAAAAAAATATATAAAATCTTTGAAATATTTCACTTAGTATAATACCTTCAAGATCCATCCATGCTGTTGTAAATGGCAGTATTTCTTAATTTTTCATGGTTAAGTAGTATTCCATAGTATATATTTACCATACTTATTTTATTCATTCATCCATTAATGGATACTGAAGTTATTTCCATGTCTTGCTTAGAGTTAATAATTTTATAATGAACATAAGAGTGCAGATATGTCTTCGAATAGTGACTTCGTTTCCTTTAGATATATACCTAGAGGTGGGATTACTGAATCATATGGTAATTTTACTTTTAATAATATGAATAATCTCCATACTGTTTTCCATACAAATTTATATCCCTATCACAGTGCAAAGGTTCCCCATTTTCCCCAATATTTACCAAAATTTGTTAGTTTTAATTTTTTGGTAGTATATATTCTAATAGGTAGTCATATCTTGTTGTGTTTTTCAGAGGTAAACAACAACAACAACAACATAATGACTTTGCCCTGAGTTTTTACGTTGAGCACTTTTTAATGCTCCTGTTGGTCATTTATATAACTTTTTAGAAAAAAAAGTCTATTGAGATCCTTTTGCTATTTTTTTAATTATATATTTTTTTCTATTTGTATCTGTTGGTTATTAACCTCTTTTCAGATATAAGATTTGTAAGTATTTTCTTCCATTCTGTGGATTGTGTTTTCATTCCCTTTTTTTTTTTTTTTTTTGGCAATGCAGGAACTTTAGTTTGATGTAATACCATTTATTTATTTTTGCTTCTTTTGCTTGTGTTTTTGGCCTGGTATCCAAAAAACTATTGGCAAGACCAATGTCAAGGAGAATTTTTCCTATGTTTTCCTTTAGGAAATTTAGTTTCATGCATCACATTTAAGTCTTTAATCTATTTCAAGTTAAGATTTATGAGTGATATAAGGTTCCAGTTTCATGCTGCTTTATGTGACTATTCAGTTTTAAATATCATTTATTGAACAGACTATTTTTACACATTATATATGTTGGCCCCTGTCAAATATTAGGTGACTGTATGAAAGGATTTATTTCTGGACTCTCAATCTGTTCTACTTGTTTATTGGTCTATTTTTATGCCAGTATACTTTATTGGTTTGGGCATGAGGGCTTTGTAGTATAGTTTCAAATCAAGAAGTGTAATTTTGCTTCTTCATTCTTTCTCAGAACTGCTTTAATTATTTGTTGTCTTTTATGGTCTCATATAAATTTTAGGATTCTTTACTTACTTCTGTAAAAAAAAATATTGGATTTTTTAAAAAGATTATTTATTTATTTATTTGACAGAGAGAGATGACAAGCAGGCAGAGAGGCAGGCAGAGAGAGAAGAGGTAGCAGCTTCCTGCTGAGCTGAGAGCCTGATGCAGGGCTCGATCCCAGGACCCTGGGATCATGACCTGAGCTGAAGGCAGCGGCTTAACCCACTGAGCCACCCAGGCGCCCCTAACATTGGATTTTTGATAGGAATTGAATTTACAGATGGTTTTCGGTAGTATGGACATTTTAACAATGTTAATTCTTACCATTCATAAATGAGCTATCTTTCCATTTATGTCTCCTTCAATTGCTTTATCAATGTCACAGTTTATGGGGTACAGATCTTTCATCTTCTTTAACTAATACTTTTCCTAAGTATTTTATTATTTTTGATGCTATTGTGAATTAGATTGTTCTCTTTATTTTTTCAGATAGTTCATCATCAGAGTGTTAAAATGCTCCTGTCTTGTGCTTACTTTGGCAGCACATATACTAAAATTGGAATGATGCAGAGAAGATTAGCGTGATCACTGAGCAAGGATGACATGAAAAACTATTTAAAAAAAACGAAACAAAACAAAATTCTTGTCTTTTATATATTGATCTTGTATTTGGCAGTTTTATTACATTTGTTTATTCAAAATTTTTTGTGAAGTTTTTAGGATTTTTTTACTTGTAAGTTCATGTTATCCAAAAAAAGAAAATTTTACTTCTTCCTTTTTTTTTTTTTTTTGGAGTCTTTTATTTCTTTGTGTTCCTTGTTTCTCTGGCTAGGACATCCAGTACTATGTCAAATGAGAGTAGTGAAAGTGGACACACTTGTCTTTATTCTGATCTTTAAGGGGAAAACTTTCAAACTTTTTTGATTGAATATGAGATTAGCTCTGGGCTTGCAATATGTGTTTTTTCTTTAATGGAATTTTTAAATTATTTTTTAAAATTTTTTATAAACATATAATGTGTTTTTATCCCTAGGGGTACAGGTCTGTGAATCACCAGGTTTACACATTTCACAGCACTCACCATCACTCACCATAGCACCTGCCCTCCCCAATGTCCATACACCCACCATCCTCTCCCAACACATCTCCCCCCAGCAACCCTCAGTCTATTTTGTGAGATTCAGTCTTTTATGGTTTGTCTCCATCCCAATCCCATCTTCTTTTATTTTTCTTTTCTTATGCCCGCAATCGCCTATGTTGCATCTCCACTTCATCATATCAGGGAGATCATATGATAGTTGTCTTTCTCAGATTGATTTATTTCGCCAAGCATAATACCCTCTAGTTCCATCCATGTCATCACAAATAGCAGGATTTCATTTCTTTTGATGGCTGCACAGTATCCCATTGTACATATATACCACATCTTATTTATTGATTGATCTGTTGAAGGACATTTAGGTTCTTTCCATAGTTTAACTATTGTGGACATTGCTGCTATAAACATTTGGGTGCATGTGCCCCTTCAGAATGCCACGTTTGTATCTTTAGGATATATATCCAGTACTACAATCACTGGGTCATAGGGTTGTTCTATTTTCAGCTTTTTGAGGCACCTCCATGCTGTTTTCCAGAGTGGTTGCACCAGCTTGCATTCCCACGTACAGTGAGTGCAGGAGGGTTGCCCTTTCTCCACATCCTCCCCAGCATCTGTCATTGACTGACCTGTTCATTTTAGCCATTCTGAAAGGTGTGAGGTGGTATCTCATTCTGGTTTTGATTTGTATTTCCCTGATGCCGAGTGATGTGGAGCATTTTTTCATGTGTCTGTTGGCCATTTGGATGTATTCTTTGCAGAAATGTCTGTTCATGTCCTCTGTCCATTTTTTCATTCGATTATTTGGTCTTAGGGTGTTGAGTTTGATAAGCTCTTTATAGATTTTGGATAGATACTGGCCCTTTTTCTGGTATGTCATTTGCAAATATCTTCTCCCAGATAACTTCTGACAGTCATCTTTTGGCTTTGTTAACTGTTTCCTTTGCTGTGCAAAAGCTTTTTGATCTGATGAAATCCCAGTAGTTCATTCTTGCCCTTGCTTCCCTTGCCTTTGGCGATGTTCCTAGGGAGAAGTTGCTGCTGCTGAGGTCAAAGAGGTTGCTACCTGTTCTCTCCTCAAGGATTTTGATGGATTCCTTTCTCACATTATGCTTCTTTATCCATTTCCAGCCTATTTTCATGTGTGGTGTAAGGAAATGGTCCAATTTCATTTTTCTGCATGTGGCTGTTCAATTTTCCCAACACCATTTGTTGAAGAGGCTGTCTTTTTTCCATAGGACATTCCTTCCTGCTTTGTTGAAGATTAGTTGACCATAGAGTTGAGGGTGTATTTCTGGGCTCTCTATTCTGTTCCATTGATCTATGTCTGTTTTGGGGACAGTTCCCTACTATCTTGATGATGACAACTTTGTAATAGAGCTTGAAGTCTGGAATTGTGATGCCAACAACTTTGGCTTTCTTTTTCAATATTCCTCTGGCTATTCGAGGTATTTTCTGGTTCCATATATATTTTAGGATGATTTGTCCCATTTCTTTGAAAAAAAATGAATGGGATTTTGATAGGGATTGCATTAAATGTGTAGATTGCTTTAGGTAGCATAGACATTTTCACAATATTTGTTCTTCCAATAAAGGAGCATGGAACATTTTTCCATTTCTTTGTGTCTTCTTCAATTTCTTTCATGAGTACTTTAGAGTTTTCTGAGTACAGATTCTTTGTTAGGTTTATTCCTAGGTATCTTAGGGTTTTGGGTGCAATTGTAAATGGGATTCACTCCTTAATTTCTATTTCTTCAGTCTTGTTGGTATATAAAAAAAATGCAACCAATTTCTGTTCATTGATTTATATCCTGAAACTTTACAGAATTTCTATACAAGTTATAGCAGATTTGGAGTGGAGTCCTTTAAGTTTTCCACATACAGTATTATATCATCTGCAAACAGGGATAGTTTGACTTCTCTTCTGCCACTTTGGCGAAATTTGGATGCCTTTAATTTCTTTTTGTTGTCTGATTGCTGAGGCTAGGACTTCTAGTACGATGTTGAATACCAGTGGTGATAACGGACATCCCTGCCGTGTTCCTGACCTCAGCGGAAAAGTATTCAGTTTTTCTCCATTGAGAATGATATTTGCAGTGGGTTTTTCATAGATGGCTTTGATAATATTGATAATATGTGCCCTCTATCCCTACACTTTGAAGCGTTGTTTTTTTTAAAAGATTTTATTTATTTATTTGACAGAGAGAGAGATCACAAATAGGCAGAGAGACAGACAGAGAGAGAGATGAGGAGAAGCAAGCTCCCTGCTGAGCGGAAAGCCCAATGCAGGACTCGATCCCAGGCCCCTGGGATCATGACCTGAGCTGAAGGTAGAGGCTTAACCCACTGAGCCACCCAGGCGCCCCCACTTTGAAGAGTTTTAATCAGGAAGTGATACTGCACTTTGCCATATGCTTTTTCAGCATCTATGGAGAGTATCATATGGTTCTTGTTCTTTCTTTTATTGATGTGTTGTATCACACTGATTGATTTGCAGATGTTGAACCAACCTTGTAGCCCTGGAATAAATCCCAGTTGGTCGTGGTGAATAATCCTTTTAATGTACTGTTGAATCTTATTGGCTAGTATTTTGGTGAGAATTTTGGCATCTGTGTTCATCAAGGATATTGGTCTGTAGTTCTCTTTTTTGATGGGATCCTTGTCTGGTTTTGGGATCAAGGTGATGCTGGCCTCAGAAAAAAAAAGTGTTTGGGAGTTTTCCTTCCATTTCTATTTTTTTTGGAACAGTATCATGAGAATAGGAATTAATTCTTCTTTAAATGTTTGGTAGAATTCCCCTGGGAAGCCATCTGGCCCGGGGCCTTTTGTTTGTTTGGAGATTTTTAATGACTGTTTCAATCTCCGTACTGGTTATGGATCTGTTCAGGTTTGCTATTTCTTCCTGGCTCAGTTGTGGCAGTTTATATGTCTCTAGGAATGTATCCATTTCTTCCAGATTGTTGAATTTGTTGGCGTAGAGTTGCTCATCGTATGTTCTTATAATTGTTTGTATTTCTTTGGTGTTGGTTGTGATCTCTCCTCTTTCACTCATGATTTTACTTATTGGGGTTCTTTCACTTTTCTTTTTGATAAGTCTGGAAAGGGGTTTATCAATCTTATTAATTCTTTCAAAGAACCAGCTCCTAGTTTTGTTGATTGGTTCTATTGGTTTTTTTTGTTGTTGTTGGTTTTTTGTGCTTTTTGTTTGTTTGTTTCTATTTCATTGATTTCTGCTCTGATCTTTATTATTCCTCTTCTCCTGCTGGGTTTAGGCTTTCCTTGTTGTTCTTTCTCCAAATCCTTTAGGTGTAGGGTTATGTTGTGTATTTGAGATCTGAGAAAGAAGCGTGGTTGCACACGTCTGTCACTGCACTCCCCAGGAGCAAGTCTGGGGAACGTGCAGCACGCCGCCCTCAGAGAAGAGAAGGAGCTGTTGGCCTTGTGGTCGGGAAAAGGACGGGAAGCAGGGTAGCCTGCCATGGCAGGAAGAGCAGGCCGGTGGCAAGACAAGTGTCACCTGCCCTCTGTGCGGAGAGACAAAGCCTGGTTCCTAAGGAGACGTGAGGGGACGACTAGGGCAGGGACGCGTGCTCCACTCTGAGGAAGGAGTCTGGGCAGAAGGCAGGCCTGTCATGTGCCTCTGGTCCCAAGGGGACAGCATCTCCTTGACCACCTGTCCATAGGGCAGACTTGGGCTAGCTACTAGGCGCCATACCCGGAACTCACAGAAACAGCTCCCTCGAGAAACGGGCAGTCAGATGCCATCTTCCTCCAACATGTGACAGCGTTTTCGGTGGCAGGGGTTTTGCCGGGGAAGGAGTGGGGACAATCCCCCAAAGCTCCCCATTCCAGTGATCGGGCGGTGTTCAGGGATCCTGTTGCCTCTCCTCTCCTGTGGGGAAGGCACTGGCCTTGTCTGCGAATCCGCCTGAGGTGCAGTGCCAAAGGCCAAGCATTGCCTACACAGGGAGATGGTAGTGGGCATAGAGTGCCATCTTAGGCCACGCACCCTGCGGCAGGGTTGTGTCTGTGTCTGATTAGTTCACCCTGGCAGGGTGAACCGAGGGCTCCAACATGGAGCCCGGGAAAGCAAGGCCCAAGAGACACCAGCTCTCCCGCGACTCTTCTTACCTGATGCGACAGAGCAAACACCCAAAGTTTCTCTGAGGAAGAAGCAGCGAAGTTCGGTTCGTGCCAAGCTGAAAACCTCTGTGAAAGCATAACAGTCGCTGGGAAATCAGAGTCATTCGGAGGGTTGCTGTTGCTGCTTGCCTTAGCCTAGTATTAACAGCACGATGGGAGAAACCAGCATAGAGCGTAAACCTCTTTGCCCTGGTATCCACTCTGGGAAAGCACAGCATTCTTTGGGAAATCAGAGTCCGGTCTGAGGGAAGCTCCTGTTTGCCTGAGCTGGTCTCCTCAGCACGGTGTAATAAACCCGCATGGACCAAAATCCTCTATGCCTGGGCATCCCCTCTGCCTGAGAGAGAAACGCAGTTGCGCCTCTGGAAAGAGCCTAAAGGAAAGGGACACGTTTTTCACTGCGGTCCCCAGGAGCATGTCTGTGGAAGGTACAGCACGCTGCCCGGGGTGAAGAGCAGGAGCCGTTGGCCTTCGGGTCTGGAAACGGTTGCGAAGCATGAGAGCCGGACCTGGCAGGCACAGCAGCCAGTGGAAATACAAGTGTCACCCGCTCCCAAAGCAGAGAGAGAGAAGCCTGGCTGCTAAGGAGGCAGGAGGGGATGAGTAGGACAGGGCGCGTGCTCCACTCTTAGGAAGGAGTCTGCGCAGAAAGCATGCCTGTCTTGAGCCTCTGGGCCCAAGGAGACAGCAGCTCCTTGGCCACCTGTCCTTGGGGCAGACATGCGCTAGCCACCAGGCGCCTACGCTGAACTCGCAGAAACAGCTCCCTGAAATAACAGGGAGTCAGATGCCGTCTTCCTCCGGGATGTGGAAGCTTGGATGAGGAACGGGGTTTAAGGGGAAGGAGTAGGCACAGTCCCCCAGAGCTCCCTAATCTGTGCACAGGACGTGTGCTGGGATCCTGTCGCCTCCTCTCTCCTGTGGTGAAGGCAATGGCCTAGAAACCGAGTCTGCCTGAGAGCCGGAGCAAAAGGCAAAGCCTAACCTACCCCAGGAGATGGTAATAGGCATAGAGTGCCATGCTAGGCCAAGCACGCTGCTGCAGGGTTGTGACTGTGTCTGCTTAGCTCGGCATAGCAAGGTGAATTCTGGGCGTAAACTCAGAGCCCGGGAAAGCAAGTCCCAAGAGGCACCAGCTCTCCCGCGGCTCTTCTTCCCTGCCGCGCAGAATGAACACCCAAAGACTTCCTGAGAAGCAGCAGCGAAGTGCTGTTCGCTCCAAGCCAAAGACTCTGCGAAAGCACTGCATTCGCTGACAAATGTTCTGCGGGCTGCTGCTGCTTGCCTGAGCCCAGTCTCGCGGTGGGAGAAACCCGTATACAGCGAAAGCCGCTTTGCCTGGCCATCTCCCCTGGGAAAGCACAGCGTTCCTTGGGAAATCAGCGTTGGGTTTGGGGATGCTGCTGCTGCTTGCCTGCGCTAGTCTCCGCAGCTCTGTGGAAGATACTCGCATGGAGCGAAATGCTCTTTGTCCTAGCATCCCCTCTGCCTGAGAGAGAAGCCAAGTGTGGAGAAGGCGCAGCACACCGCCCCCGGAGAAGAGAAGGATCCCTTGGCCTTGGGTTCGGGAAATGCTCGGGAAGCAAATTAGCCTGCCGTGGCACGAACATCAGGCCGGTGGCAAGACAAGTGTCACCCGCTCCCTCTGCGGAGAGATGGAAGCCTGGCTGCTAAGGAGACATGAGGGGACGATTAAGGCAGAGGCGCGTGCTCCACACTGAGGAAGGAGTCTTGGCAGAAAGCATGTCTGTCCTGAACCTGTGGACCCAAGGTTACAGCATCTCCTTGGCCACCTGTCCCAAGGGCAGACTTGGGCTTGCCACCAGGTGCCATACCCGGAATTCGCAGAAACAACCCCATGGAGAAACGGGCAGTCAGATGCCGTCTTCCACCAAGATGTGGCAGCATTGTGGGTGCAGGGGGTGTGCCGGGGAAAGAGTGGAGACAGTCTCCCACAGTTCCCCATCCCAGTGCACGGGCCGTGTGCAGTGATCCTGTCGCCTCCTCTCTCCTGTGGTGAAGGCACTGGCCTAGACCCCGAGTCTGCCTGAGCGCCAGAGCAAAAGGCAAAGCCTTACCTACCCCAGGAGATGGTAATAGGCATAGAGTACCATGCTAGGCCACGCATGCTGCTGCAGGGTTGTGACTCTGTCTGCTTAGTTCGGCATACTAAGGTGAACCCCGGGCGTAAACTCGGAGCCCGGGAAAGCAGGTCCTAAGAGGCACCCGCTCTCCCGCCGCTCTTCTTCCCTGCCGAGCAGAGTGAACACCCAAACCCTTTCTGAGGAAGCAGCAGCGAAGTGCGGTTCATTCCAAGCTGAAAACCTCTCAGAAAGCATCGCAGTCGCTAGGAAATCAGAGTATGATCTGTTGGCTGCTGTTGCTGCTTGCCCCTGCCTAGTATTCGCAGCACGATGGGAGAAACTCGCATAGAGCGAAAGCTTCTTTGCCCTGGCCTCTCCTCTGGGAAAGCACAGCATTCTTTGGGAAATCAGAGTTCCGTCTGAGGGATGCTCCTGTTTGCCTGAGCTGGTCTCCTCAGCACGGTGTGATAAACCCGCATGGACCAAAATCCTCTATGCCTGGGCATCCCCTCTGCCTGAGAGAGAAGCGCAGTTGCGCCTGTGGAAAGAGCCTTAAGGAAAGGGACACGTTTGTCACTGCGGTCCCCAGGAGCATGTCTGTGGAATGTACAGCACGCTGCCCGGGGAGAAGAGCAGGAGCCATTGGCCTTCTGGTCTGGAAACGGTTGCGAAGCAAGAGAGCCAGCCCTGTCAGGCACAGCGGCCGGTGGAAATACAAGTGTCACCCTCTCCCAGTGCAGAGAGACAGAAGCCTGGCTGCTAAGGAGACAGGAGGGGATGAGTAGGGCAGGGCGCTCACTCCACTCTTAGGAAGGAGTCTGGGCAGAAAGCATGCCTGTCCTCAGCTTCTGGGCCCAAGGACACAGCAGCTCCTTGGCCACCTGTCCTTGGGGCAGACATGCGCTAGCCACCAGGCGCCTACGCTGAACTCGCAGAAACAGCTCCCTGAAATAACGGGGAGTCAGATGCCGTCTTCCTCCAGGATGTTGAAGCTTGGATGAGGCCCGGCGTTTAAGGGGAAGGAGTGGGCACAGTCCCCCAAAGCTCCCTTATCTGTGCACGGGCCCTGTGCAGGGATCCTGTCGCCTCCTCTCTCCTGTGGTGAAGGCACTGGCCTAGACCCCGAGTCTGCCTGAGAGACGGAGTAAAAGGCAAAGCCTAAGCTACCGCAGGAAATGGTAATAGGCATAGAGTGCCATGCTAGGCCAAGCACGCTGCTGCAGGGTTGTGACTGTGTCTGCTTAGCTCGGCATAGCAAGGTGAATCCCGGGTGTAAACTCGGAGCCTTGTAAAGCAAGTCCCAAGAGGCACCAGCTCTCCCGCGGCTCTTCTTCCCTGCCGCGCAGAGTGAACACCCAAAGCCTTTCTGAGAGCAGCAGCGAAGTGCTGTTCACTCCAAGCCAAAGACTCTGCGAAAGCACAGCATTCACTGAGAAATGTTCTGCGGGCTGCTGCTGCTTGCCTGAGCCCAGTCTCGTGGTGCGAGAAACCCGTATACAGCGAAAGACGCCTTGCCTTGGCATCACCCCTCGGAAACTACAGCGTTCCTTGGGAAATCAGAGTTTGGTTTGGCGATGCTGCTGCTGCTTGTCTGAGCTAGTCTCTCCAGCTTGGTGGAAGATACCCGCATCGAGCGAAATCCTCTTTGCCCTAACATCCCCTTTGCCTGAGAGAGAAGCCAAGTGGGAGGAAGGCGCAGCACACCACCCCCGGAGAAGAGAAGGATCCGTTGGCCTTGGGGTCGGGAAATGCTCAGGAAGCAGGATAGCCTTCCGTGGCACGAACAGCAGGACGGTGGCAAGACAAGTGTCACCCGCTCCCTGTGCGGAGAGATGAAGCCTGGCTGCTAAAGAGACATGAGGGTACTAGTAGGGCAGAGGTGCGTGCTCCACTCTGAGGAAGGAGTCTGGGCAGAAGTCAAGATTGTCCTGTGCCACTGGTCCCAAGTGGACAGCACCTCTTGGCCACCTGTCCCAAGGGCAGACTGGGCTTGCCATCAGGTGTCATACCCGGAACTCGCAGAAAAAAACCCATGGAGAAACGTGCAGTCAGATGCCGCCTTCCACCAGATGTCGCAGCGATGTGGGTGGCAGGGGGTGTGCCAGGGAAAGAGTGGAGACAGTCCCCCACAGTTCCCCATCCGAGTGAACGGGCCATGTGCCGTGATCCTGTCGCCTCCTCTCTCTTGTGGTGAAGGCACTGGCCTAGAACCCGAGTCTGCCTTAGAGCCAGAGCAAAAGGCAAAGCCTGACGTACACCAGGAGAGGGTAATAGGCATAGAGTGCCATGCTAAGCCAAGAATTTTGCTGCAGGGTTGTGACTGTGTCTGCTTTGTTCGGCATAGCAAGGAGAATCCGGATCGTAAACTCGGAGCCCGTGAAAGCAAGTCCCAAGAAGCATCAGCTCTCCCGCGTCTCTTCTTCCCTGCCGCTTAGAGTGAACACCCAAAGCCTTTCTGAGGAAGCAGCAGAGAAGTGCTGATCGTGCCAAACTGAAAACCTCTGCGAAAGGATAGCAGTCGCTGGGAAATGAGAGTCGGTTCTTAGGGCTGCTGTTGCTGCTTGCCTTTGCCTAGTATTCACAGCATGATGGGAGAAACCCGCATAGAGCGAAAGCCTCTTTGCCCTGGCATCCCCTCTGGGAAAGCACTGCATTCTTTGGGAAATCAGAGTCCGGTCTGAGGGATGCTCCTGTTTGTCTGAGCTAGTCTCCTCAGCACGGTGTAATAAACCCGCATGGAGCGAAATCCTCTATGCCTGGGCATCCCATCTGCTTTGTGAGAGAAGCGCGGTTGCGCTTGTGGAGAGAGCCTTAAGGAAAGGGACACGTTTTTCACTGCGCTCCCCAGGAGCATATCTGTGAAAGTTGCAGCACGCTGCCCGGGGAGAAGAGAAGGAGCCATTGGCCTTCTGGTCAGGAAACGGTTACGATGCAGCAGAGCCGGCCATACAAGTATCACCCACTCCCAGTGCAGAGAGACAGAAGCCTGGCTGCTAAGGAGACAGCAGGGGATGAATAGGGAAGGGCGCTCACTCCACTCTTAGGAAGGAGTCTGGGCAGAAAGCATGCCTGTTCTGAACCTCAGGGCCCAAGGAGACAGCAACTCCTTGGCCACCTGTCCCTGGGGCAGACATGCGCTAGCCACTAGAAACCTACGCTGAACTCGCAGAAACAGCTCCCTGTAATAACGTGGAGTCAGATGCCGTCTTCCTCCAGAATGTGGAAGCTTGGAGGAAGCACGGAATTAAGGGGAAGGAGTGGGGACAGTCACCCAAAGCTCCCTATTCAGTGCACGGGCGGTGTGTAGGGATTCTGTCACCTCTCCGTTCCTGTGGGGAAAGCACTGGCCTAGTCCGCTCATCCGCGGACTCATCCAAAGAATGCTATGCTTTCCCAGAGCGGATGTCAGGGCAAAGAGGCTTTGCCTTATGTGGGTTTCTCTCATCATGCTGTGAATACTAGGCTAAGGCAAGCAGCAACAGCAGCCCTCACAACCGGCTCTGATTTCCCAGCGACTGCTATGCTTTCGCAGAGCTTTTCAGCTTGGCACGAACCACACTTCGCTGCTGCTTCCTCAGAAAGGCTGTGGGTGTTCACTCTGCGTGGCTGGGAAGAAGAGCCGAGAAAGAGTTGGTGCCTCTTGGGACTTGTTTTCGCGGGCGCCCAGTTTTCGCCCGGGATTCACCTTGCTATGCCGAACTAAGCAGACAGTCACAACCCTGCAGCAGCGTGCTGGCCTAGAATGGCACTCTATGCCTATTACTATCTCCTGGGATAGGTTAGTATTTGTTTTTGCTACGGCTCTCAGGCAGACTCGGGATCTAGGCCAGTGCCTTCACCACAGGAGTGAGGAGTCGACAGGATCCCTGCACAGGTCCCGTGCACAGATTCGGGAGCTTTGGGGGACTGTGCCCACTCATTCCCCTTAAACCCCGTTCCTCATCCAAGCTTCCACATCCTGGAGGAAGACGGCATATGACTCCCCGTTATTTCAGGGAGCTGTTTCTGCGAGTTCAGCATAGGCGCCTGGTGGCTAGTGCATGTCTGCTCCAGGGACAGGTGGCCAAGGAGTTGCTGTGTCCTTGGGTCCAGAGGCTCAGGACAGGCATGATTTCTGCCCAGACTCCTTCCTAAGAGTGGAGCACGCGCCCTGCCCTACTCATCCCCTCCTGTCTCCTTAGCAGCCAGGCTTCCATCTCTCCGCACAGGGAGCGGGTGACACTTGTCTTGCCACCGGCCAGCTGTTCCTGCCACGGCAGGCTATTCTGCTTCCCGAGCATTTCCCTACCCAAAGGCCAACGGCTCCTCCTCTTCTACTGGGGTGGCATGATGCGCCTTCCCCACACTTGGCTCCTCTCTCAGGCAAAGGGGATGCTAGGGCAAAGAGTATTTCGCTCCATGCGGGTTTCTTCCACCGAGCTGCGGATACTAGCTCAGACAAGCAGCAGCAGCATCGCCAAACCCAACTCTGATTTCCCAAGGAACGCTGTGCTTTCCCATGTGAGAGGCCCAGGCAAAGCCGCTTTCGCTGTATACGGGTTTCCTCAATGCGAGACTGGACAAGTGGCCAAGGAGCTGCTGTCTCCTTGGGCCCTGAGGTTCAGGACAGGCATGCTTTCTGCCCAGACTCCTTCCTAAGAGTGGAGTCTCCTACTCATCTCCTCCTGTCTCCTTAGCACCCAGGCTTCTGACTCTCTGCACTGCGAGCGGGTGATACTTGTATTGCCGGCTCTCCTGCTTCGCAACCGTTTCTGGACCAGAAGGCCAATGGCTCCTGCTCTTCTTCCCTGGGCAGCGTGCTGCAACTTTCACAGATATGCTCCTGGGGAGCGCAGTGAAAATCGTGTCCCTTTCCTTAAGCCTCTTTCCATAGGCGCAACCGCGCTTTTCTCTCAGGCAGAGGGGATGCCCGGGATAGAGGATATCGCTCCATGCGGGTTTATCACACAGTTCTGTGGAGACCAGCTCAGGCAACAGGAGCATCCCTCAGACGGAACTCTGATTTCCCAAAGAATGCTGTGCTTTCCCAGAGCGGATGCCAGGGCAAAGAGGCTTTTCCTCTATGCGGCTTTCCCACATCGTGCTGCGAATACTAGGCAGGGGCAAGCAGCAACAGCAGCCCACAGAACCCACTCTGATTTCCTAGCGACTGCTATGCTGAGAGGTTTCATGAACCGCACTTTGCTGCTGCTTCCTCAGAAAGGCTTTGGGTGTACAATCTGCTTGGCAGGGAAGAAGAGCCGCGGGAGAGCTGGTGCCTCTTGGGACTTGCATTCCCGGGCTCTGAGTTTACGTCCGGGATTCACCTTGCTATACCGAACTAAGCAGACACAGTCACAACCCTGCAGCATCTTGCTTGGCCTAGTATGGCACTCTATGCCTATTACCATATCCTGGGGTAGGTTAGGCTTTGCCTTTTGCTCCGTCTATCAGGCAGACTCGGGCTCTAGGTTAGTGCCTGCACGACAGGAGAGATGAGGCGACAAGATCCCTGCACAGGGCCCGTGCACAGATTAGGGTGCTTAGGGGGACTGTGCCCAATCCTTCCCCTTAAACCCCGTTCCTCCTACAAGCTTCCACATCCTGGAGGAAGATGGCATCTGACTCCCCATTATTTCAGGGAGCTGTTTCTGCGAGTTCAGCGTTGGCGTCTGGTGGCTAGTGCATGTCTGCCCCAAGGGCTGGTGGCCAAGGAGCTGCTGTCTCCTTGGGCCCAGAGGCTCAGGACAGGCATGCTTTTTGCCAAGACTCTTTCCTAAGAGTTAAGAACGCGCCCTGCCCTACTCATCCCCTTCTGTCTCCTTTTCAGCCAGGCTTCTGTCTCTCTGCACTGGGAGCGGGTGACACTTGTATTTCCACTGGCCGCTATGCCTGCCAGGGCCGACTCTCCTGCTTCGTAACCGTTTCCAGACCAGAAGGCCAACGGCTCCTGCTCTTCTCCCCAGGCAGCGTGATGCACCTTCCACAGACATGCACCTGGGGACCGCAGTGAAAAACATGTCCCTTACCTTAAGGCTCTTTCCACAGGCGCAACCGCGTTTCTCTCTCAGGCAGAGGGGATGCCCAGGCATAAAGGATTTCGCTCTATGCGGGTTTATTGCACCGTGCTGAGGAGACCAGCTCAGGTAAACAGGAGCATCCCTCAGACCGAACTGTGATTTCCAAAGAATGCTGGGCTTTCCCAGAGGAGATGCCCGGGCAAAGGGGCTTTCGCTCTATGCGGGATTCTCCCATCGTGCTGCAAATACTTGGCTACGGTAAAGCAGCAACAGCAGCCCTCAGAAGAAAGCCTATATCCAGCAGGAGAAGAGGAATAATAAAGATCAGAGCAGAAATCAATGAAATAGAAACAAACAAACAAAAACCACAAAAATCCACCAACAAAAAAAAAACAATAGAACAAATCAACAAAACTAGGAGCTGGTTCTTTTAAATAATTAATAAGATTAATAAACTCCTTTCCAGACTTATCAAAAAGAAAAGAGAAAAAATCTAAATAAATAAGATGAGAAGGGCAGGGCACTCGACCTCCACTCTTAGGAAGGAGTCTGGCCAGAAAGAATGCCTGTCCTGAACCTCTGGGTTCTAGAAGAGGGCAACTCCTTGGAAACATGTCCCTGGAGCAGAAATGCGCTAGCCACTAGGCGCCTACGCTGAACTCGTAGAAACAGCTCCCTGAAATAACGGGTTGTCAGATGCCGTCTTCCTCCAGGATGTGGAAGCTTGGATGAGGAACAGGGTTTAAGGGGAGGAATGGGCACAGTCCCCCAAAGCTCCCTAATCTGTGCACGGGCCGTGTGCAGGGATCCTGTCGCCTCCTCTCTCCTGTGGTGACGGCACTGGCCTAGAGCCCGAGTCTGCCTTAGAGCCGGAGCAAAAACAAATCGTAACCTACCCCAGGATATGGTAATAGGCATAGAGTGCCAAGCTAGGCCAGCACGCTGCTGCAGGGTTGTGACTGTCTGCTTAGTTGGCATAGCAAGGTGAATCCCGGGCATAAACTCGGAGCCCGGGAAAGCAAGTCCCAAGAGGCACCAGCTCTCCCTCGGCTCTTCTTCCCAGCCGCGGAGAGTGAACACCCAAAGCCTTTCTGAGGAAGCAGCAGCGAAGTCCGGTACGTGCCAAGCTGAAAAGCTCTGCGAAAGCAAAACAGTCCCTGGGAAATCAGAGTCGGTTCTGAGGGCTGCTGTTGCTGCTTGCCTTAGCATGCTGGGAGAACCCCGCATAGAGCGAAAGCCTCTTTGCCCTGACATCCCCTCTGGGAAAGCATAGCATTCTTTGGGAAATCCGTGTCCGGTCTGAGGGATGCTCCTGTTTGCCCGAGCTGGTCTGCTCAGCACGGTGTAATAAACCCGCATGGAGCGAAATCTCTATGCCTGGGCATCCCCTCTGCCTGAGAGAGAACGTGGTTGCACCTGTGGAAAGAGCCTAAAGGAAAGGGACACGTTTTTCACTGCGGTCCCCAGGAGCATGTCTGTGGAAGTGCAGCACGCTGCCCGGGGAGAAGAGCAGGAGCCGTTGGCCTTCTGGTCTGGAAATTCTTGCGAAGAAGGAGAGCCGGCCCTGACAGGCACAGCGGCCGGTGTAAATGCAAGTGTCACCCGCTCCCAGTGCAGAGAGACAGAAGCCTGGCTGCTACGGAGACAGGAGGGGATTAGTAGGGCAGGGTGTGCTCCACTCTTAGGAAGGAGTCTGGGCAGAAAACATGCCTGTCCTGAACCTCTGGGCCCAAGGAGACAACTCCTTGGCCACCTGTGCCTGGGGCAGACATGCCCTAGCCACCAGGCTCCTAAGCTGAACTCGCAGGAAAAGCTCCCTGAAATAACGGGGAGTCAGATGCCGTCTACCTCCAGGATGTGGAAGTTTGGATGAGGCATGGCGTTTAAGGGGAAGGAGTGGGCACAGCCCCAAAGAGCTCCCTTATCTGTGCACGGGCCCTGTGCAGGAATCCTGTCGCCTCCACTCTCCTGTGGTGAAGGCACAGGCCTAGAGACCGTTGTATGCCGGAGAACCGAAGCAAAAGGCAAAGCCTAACCTACCCCAGGAGAAGGTAATAGGCACAGAGTGCCATGCTAAGCCAAGGATTTTGCTGCAGGGTTGTGACTGTGTCTGCTTAGTTCGGCATAGCAAGGTGAATCCCGGGCGTAAACTCGGAGCCCGGGAAAGCAAGTCCCAAGAGACACCAGCTCTCCCGAGGCTCTTCTTCCCTGCCCCGCAGAGTGAACACCAATAGCCTTTCTGAGAGCAGCAGCGAAGTGCTGTTCGCTCCAAGCCAAAGTCTCTGCGAAAGCACAGCATTCGCTGAGAAATGTTCTGTGGGCGGCTGCTGCTTGCCTGAGCCCAGTCTCGCGGTGGGAGAAACCCGTATACAGCGAAAGCCGCTTTGCCCTGGCATCTCCCTTCGGAAAGCACAGCGTTCCTTGGGAAATCAGAGTTTGGTTTGGGGATACTGCTGCTGCTTGTCTGAGCTAGTCTCCGCTGCTCGGTGGAAGATACCCGCATCGAGCGAAATCCTTTTTGCCCTAACATCCCCTTTGCCGGCGAGAGAAGCCAAGTGTGGGAAGGCGCAGAATGCCGCGCCCGGAGAAGAGAAGGAGCCGTTGGCCTTGTGGTCGGGAAACGCTCGGGAAGCAGGATAGCAGGCCATGGCACGAACAGGCCGGTGGCAAGACAAGTGTCACCCGCTCCCTGTGCGGAGAGATGGAAGCCTGGGTGCTAAAGAGACATGAGGGTACAACTAGGGCAGAGGCGCTTGCTCCACTCTGAGGAAGGAGTCTTGGCAGAAGTCAAGATTGTCCTGTGCCGCTGGTCCAAGGGGACAGCATCTCATTGGCCACCTGACCCAAGGGCAGACATGGGCTTGCCACCAGGTGTCATACGCGGAACTCGCAGAAACAACCACATGGAGAAACGGGTAGTCAGATGCCGTCTTACACCAGATGTGGCAGCGATGAGGGTGTCAGGGGATGTGCCAGGGAAAGAGTGGAGATAATCCCTCACGATTCCCCATCCCAGTGCACAGGCCATGTGCCATGATCCTGTCGCCTCCTCTCTCCTGTGGTGAAGGCACTGGCCTAGAACCTGAGTCTGCCTGAACGCCAGAGCAATAGGCAAAGCCTTACCTACCCCAGGAGATGGTAATAGTCATAGACTGCCATGCTAGGACACGCACACTGCTGCAGGGTTGTGACTGTCTGCTTAGTTCGGCATAGCAAGGTGAAAAACGGGCGTGAACTTGGAGCCCAGGAAAGCAAGTCCCAAAAGGCACCAGCTCTCCCGCGGCTCTTCTTCCCCGCCGTGACAGAGCGAACAACGAAAGCCTCTATGAGGAAGCAGCCGCGAAGTTCGGATCGTGCCAAGCTGAAAACCTCTGCAAAAGCATAGCAGTCGCTGGGAAATCAGAGTCCGTTCTGTGGGCTGCTGTTGCTGCTTGCCTTTGCCTAGTATTGGCAGCACGATGGGAGAAACCCATATAGAGCGAAAGCTTCTTTGCCCGGGCATCTCCTCAGAGAAAGCAGAGCATTCTTTGGGAAATCAGAGTCCGGTCTGAGAGATGCTCTTGTTTGCCTGAGCTGGTCTCCTCAGCACGGTGTAATAAACCCGCATGGACCAAAATCCTCTATGCCTGGGCATCCCCTCTGCCTGAGAGAAAAGCGCGGTTGCGCCTGTGGAAAGAGCCTAAAGGAAATGGACACGTTTTTCACTGCGCTCCCCAGGAGCATGTCTGTGGAAGTTGCATCACGCTGCCCGTGGAGAAGAGCAGGAGCCGTTGGCCTTCTGGTCTGGAAACGGTTGCGAAGCAGGAGAGCCGGCCCTGTCAGGCACAGCGGCCGGTGGAAATACAAGTGTCACCCGCTCCCAATGCAGAGAGACAGAAGCCTGGCTGCTAAGGAGGCAGGAGGGGATGAGTAGGACAGGGCTTGTGCTCCACTCTTAGGAAGGAGTCTGGGCAGAAAGCATGCCTGTCCTGAACCTCTGGGCCCAAGGAGACAGCAACTCCTTGGCCACCTGTGCCTGGGGCAGACAAGCGCTAGCCACCAGGCTCCTACACTGAACTCACAGAAACAGCTCCCTGAAATAACGGGGAGTCAGATGCCCTCTTCCTCCAGGATGTGGAAGCTTGGAGGAGGCACGGGGTTTAAGGGGAAGGAGTGGGGACAGTCTCCCAAAGCTCCCTATTCAGTGCATGGGCGGTGTGCTGGAATCCTGTAACCTCTCCTTTCTTGTGGGGAAAGCACTGGCCTAGTCCGAGACTCCGCCTGAGCGCCAGAGTAAAAGGCCTAGTGATGCCTACACTGGGAGATGGTAGTGTGCATAGAGTGCCATCCTAGGCTATGCACGCTAATGCAGGGTGTTCGCTATGTCGCTGTAGGGAAGAAGAGCCGCGGGTTAGCTGGTGCCTCTCGGGACTTGCTTTCAGGGGCTCCAAGTTCACGCCCGGCGTTCACATTGCTATGCCGTACTAAGCAGAGAGTCACAACCCTGCAGCAGCGTGCGTGTCCTAACATGGCACTCTAAGCCTATTACCATCTCCTGTGATAGGTAAGGCTTTGCCTTTTGCTCTGGCGCTCAGTCATACTCGGGGTCAAGGCCAGTACTTTCACCGCAGGAGAGAGGAGGCGACAGGATTACTGCACACGGCCCGTGCACTGGGATGGGGAACTGTGGGAGAATGTCTCCACTCTTTCCCCAGCAAACCCCCTGCCACCCACATCGCTACCATATCTTGGTGGAAGACGGCATCTGGCTGCCCGTTCCTCCATTGGGTTGTTTCTGCGAGTTCCGGGTTTGGCACCTGGTGGCAAGCCCAAGTTTGCCCTTGGGACAGGTGGCCAAGAAGATGCTGTCCGCTTGGGACCAGAGGCACAGGACAAACCTGCTTCTGCCCAGACTCCTTCCTCAGAGTGGAGCACGCGCCTCTGCCCTTGCCGTCCCCTCATTTCTCCTAAGCAGCCAGGTTTCCGTCTCTCCACACAGGGAGCGGGTGACACTTGTCTTGCCACCAGCCTGATGTTCGTGCCACGGCAGGCTATTCTGCTTCCTGAGTGTTTCCCGACCCCAAGGCCAATGGATCCTTCTCTTCTCTGGGGGCAGCGTGCTGCGCCTTCCCAACACTTGGCTTCTCTCTCAGGCAGAGGGGATGCTAGGACAAAGAACATTTCGCTCCATGCGGGTTTCTTCCACCGAACTGCGGAGACTAGCTCAGGCAAGCAGCAGCAGCATCCCCAAACCCAATGCTTATTTCCCAAGGAACTCTGTGTTTTCCCAGGGGAGAAGGCCAGGCAAAGCGGCTTTCGCTGTATACGGGTTTCTCCCACCGCGAGACTGGGCTCAGGCAAGCAGCAGCAGCCCGCAGAACATTTGTCAGCGAATGCAGTGCTTTCGCAGAGTCTTTGGCTTGGAGCGAACAGCACTTCGCTGCTGCTTCTCAGGAAGTCTTTGGGTGTTCACTCTGCGCGGCAGGGAAGAAGAGCCTCGGGAGAGCTGGTGCCTCTTGGGACTTGCTTTCCCGGGCTCTGAGTTTACGCCCAGAATTCACCTTGCTATGCCGAGCTAAGCAGACACAGTCACAACACTGCAGCAGCGTGCTTGGTCTAGCAATGCACTCTATGCCTATTACCATCTCCTGGGGTAGCTTAGGTTTTGCCTTTTGCTCCGGCTCTCAGGCAGACTCGGGGTCTAGGCCAGTGCCTTCACCACAGGAGAGAGGAGGCGACAGGATCCCTGCACACGGCCTGTGCACAGATTAGGGAGCTTTGGGGGACTGTGCCCACTGCTACCCCTTTAACCCCGTTCCTCATCCAAGCTTCCACATACTGGAGGAAGACGGCATCTGACTCCCTGTTATTTCAGGGAGCTGTTTCTGCGAGTTCAGCGTAGGCGCCTGGTGGCTAGCGCATGTCTGCCCCAAGGGCAGGTGGCCAAGGAGCTACTGTCTCCTTGGGCCCTGAGGCTCAGAACAGGCATGCTTTCTGCCCAGACTCCTTCCTAAGAGTGGAGCACGCGCCCTGCCCTACTCATCCCCTCCTGTCTCCTTAGCAGCCAGGCTTCTGTCTCTCTGCACTGGGAGCGGGTGACACTTGTATTTCCACCGGCCGCAGTTCCTGCCAGGGCCGGCTCTCCTGCTTCGCAACCATTTCCAGACCAGAAGGCCAACGGCTCCTGCTCTTCTCCACGGGCAGCGTGCTGCACCTTCCACAGACATGCTCTTGGAGACCTCAGTGAAAAACGTGTCCCTTTCCTTAAGGCTCTTTCCACAGGCGCAACCGAACTTCTCTCTCAGGCAGAGGGAATCCCCAGGCATGGAGGATTTCGCCCCATGGTGGTTTATTATACCGTGCTGAGGAGACTAGCTCAAACAGGAGCATTCCTCAGACTGGACTCTGATTTCCCAAAGAATGCTGTGCTTTCCCAGAGGGGATGCCACGGCAAAGAGGCTTTCACTCTACGCAGGTTTCTCCCATCGTGCTGTGAATACTAGGCTAAGGCAAGCAGCAACAGCAGCCCTCAGAACCGACTCTCATTTCCCATCGACTGCTATGCTTTCGCAGAGGTTCTCAGCTTGGCACGATCTGCACTTCTCTGCTTCTTCCTCAGAAAGACTTTGGGTGTTCAGTCTGCGCGGCAGGGAAGAAGAGCCTCGGGAGAGCTGGTGCCTCTTGGGACTTCATTTCCCGGGCTCCGATTTTACGATCGGGATTCTCCTTGCTATGCCGAACTAAGCAGACACAGTCACAACCCTGCAGCAGCGTGCCTGGCCTAGCATGGCTCTCTATGCCTATTACCCTCTCCTGGGGTAGGTCAGGCTTTGCCTTTTGCTCCGGCTCTCAGGCAGATTCGAGTTCTAGGCCAGTGCCTTCACCACAGGAGAGAGGAGGCTACAGGATCACGGTACACGGCCCGTGCACTGGGATGGGGAACTGTTGGGGACTGTCTCCACTCTTTCCCCGGCACACCCACTGCCACCCACTTTGCTCCCACATCTGGTGGAAGATGGCATCTGACTGCCCTCACCACAGGAGAGAGGTGGCGACACGATACTTGCACACGGCCCGTGCACAGATAAGGGAGCTTTGGGGGACTGTGCCCACTCCTTCCTCTTAAACGCCGTGCCTCCTCCAAGCTTCCACATCCTGGAGGAAGACAGCATCTGACTCTCCGTTATTTCAGGGAGCTGTTTCTGCGAGTTGAGCGTAGGCGCCTGGTGGCTAGCGCATGTCTGCCCCAGGGACAGGTGGCCAAGGAGTTGCTGTCTCCTTGGGCCCAGAGGTTCAGGACAGGCATGCTTTCTGCCAGACTCCATCCTAAGAGTGGAGCATGTGCCCTGCCCTACTCATCCCCTCCTGTCTCCTTTGCAGCCAGGCTTCTGTCTCTCTGCACTGCGAGCGGGTGATACTTGTATTTCCACTGGCCGCAGTTCCTGCCAGGGCCGGCTCTCCTGCTTCGCAACCGTTTCCGGACCAGAAGGCCAATGGCTCCTGCTCTTCTCCCCGGGCAGCGTGCTGCAACTTTCACAGATATGCTCCTGGGGAGCGCAGTGAAAAACGTGTCCCTTTCCTTAAGCCTCTTTCCATAGGCGCAACCGCGCTTCTCTCTCAGGGAGAGGGGATGCCCGGGATAGAGGATTTCGCTCCATGCGGGTTTATCACACAGTGCTGCGGAGACCAGCTCAGGCAACAGGAGCATCCCTCAGACGGAACTCTGATTTCCCAAAGAATGCTGTGCTTTCCCAGAGGAGAGGCCAGGGCAAAGAAGCTTTCGCTCTATGCGAGTTTCTCCCATCGTGCTGCGAATACTAGGCAGGGGCAAGCAGCAACAGCAGCCAACAGATCATACTCTGATTTCCTAGCGACTGCGATGCTTTCTGAGAGGTTTTCAGCTTGGAATGAACCGCACTTCGCTGCTGCTTCCTCAGAAAGGGTCTGGGTGTTCACTCTGCTCGGCAGGGAAGAAGAGCGGCGGGAGAGCGGGTGCCTCTTAGGACCTGCTTTCCCGGGCTCTGAGTTTACGCCCGGGGTTCACCTTAGTATGCCGAACTAAGCAGACAGAGTCACAACCCTGCAGCAGCATGCGTGGCCTAGCATGGTACTCTATGCCTATTACCATCTCCTGGGGTAGGTAAGGCTTTGCCTTTTGCTCTGGCGCTCAGGCAGACTCGGGGTCTAGGCCAGTGCCTTCACCACAGGAGAGAGGAGGCGACAGGATCACTGCACACGGCCCGTGCACTGGGATGGGGAACTGTGGGAGACTGTCTCCACTCTTTCCCCGGCACACCCCCTGCACCCACAATGCTGCCACATCTTGGTGGAAGACGGCATCTGACTGCCCGTTTCTCCATGGGGTTGTTTCTGCGAATTCCGGGTATGGCACCTGGTGGCAAGTCCAAGTCTGCCCTTGGGACAGGTGGCCAAGGAGATGCTGTAACCTTGGGTCCACAGGTTCAGGACAGACATGCTTTCTGCCAAGACTCCTTCCTCAGTGTGGAGCACGCGCCTCTGCCTTAATCGTCCCCTCATGTCTCCTTAGCAGCCAGGCTTCCATCTCTCCGCAGAGGGAGCGGGTGACACTTGTCTTGCCACCGGCCTGATGTTCGTGCCACGGCAGGCTAATTTGCTTCCCGAGCATTTCCCGAACCCAAGGCCAAGGGATCCTTCTCTTCTCCGGGGGCGGTGTGCTGCGCCTTCTCCACACTTGGCTTCTCTCTCAGGCAGAGGGGATGCTAGGACAAAGAGCATTTCGCTCCATGCGAGTATCTTCCACAGAGCTGCGGAGACTAGCGCAGGCAAGCAGCAGCTGCATCCCCAAACCCAACGCTGATTTCCCAAGGAACGCTGTGCTTTCCCAGGGGAGATGGCCAGGCAAAGCGGCTTTCGCTGTATACGGGTTTCTCCCACCGCGAGACTGGGCTCAGGCAAGCAGCAGCAGCCCGCAGAACATTTGTCAGCGAATGCAGTGCTTTCGCAGAGTCTTTGGCTTGGAGCGAACAGCACTTCGCTGCTGCTTCTCAGGAAGTCTTTGGGTGTTCATTCTGCGCGGCAGGGAAGAAGAGCCGCGGGAGAGCTGGTGCCTCTTGGGACTTGCTTTCCCGGGCTCTGAGTTTACGCCCAGAATTCACCTTGCTATGCCGAGCTAAGCAGACACAGTCACAACCCTGCAGCAGCGTGCTTGGCCTAGCATGGCACTCTATGCCTATTACCATCTCCTGGGGTAGGTTAGGCTTTGCCTTTTGCTCCGGCTCTCAGGCAGACTCGGTTTCTAGGCCATTGCCTTCACCACAGGAGAGAGGAGGCGACAGGATCCCAGCACACGTCCTGTGCACAGATTAGGGAGCTCTGGGGGACTGTGCCTACTCCTTCCCCTTAAACCCCGTTCCTCATCCAAGCTTCCACATCCCGGAGGAAGACGGCATCTGACTCCCTGTTATTTCAGGGAGCTGTTTCTGCGAGTTCAGCGTAGGCGCCTGGTGGCTAGCGCATGTCTGCCCCAAGGACAGGTGGCCAAGGAGCTGCTGTCTCCTTGGGCCCAGAGGCTCAAGACAGGCATGCTTTCTGCGCAGACTCCTTCCTAAGAGTGGAGCACGCGCCCTGTCCTACTCATCCCCTCCTGCCTCCTTAGCAGCCAGGCTTCTCTCTCTCTGCTTTGGGAGCGGGTGACACTTGTATTTCCACTGGCTGCTGTGCCTGCCAGGTCCGGCTCTCATGCTTCGCAACCGTTTCCAGACCCGAAGGCCAACGGCTCCTGCTCTTCACCCCGGGCAGCGTGCTGTACCTTCCACAGACATGCTCCTGGGGACCGCAGTGAAAAACGTGTCCCTTTCCTTTAGGCTCTTTCCAGAGGCGCAACTGCGTTTCTCTCTCAGGCAGAGGGGATGCCCAGGCATAGAGGATTTTGGTCCATGCGGGTTTATTACACCGTGCTGAGGAGACCAGCTCAGGCAAACAGGAGCTTCCCTCAGACCGGACTCTGATTTCCCAAAGAATGCTGTGCTTTCCCAGAGTGGATACCAGGGCAAAGAGGTTTACGCTCTATGCTGGTTTCTCCCATCGTGCTGTGAATACTAGGCTAAGGCAAGCAGCAACAGCAACCCTCCGAATGACTCTGATTTCCCAGCGACTGTTATGCTTTCACAGAGGTTTTCAGCTTGGCACGAACCGAACTTCGCTGCTTCTTCCTCAGAGAAACTTTGGGTGTTTGCTCTGTCGCATCAGGTAAGAAGAGTCGCGGGAGAGCTGGTGTCTCTTGGGCCTTGCTTTCCCGGGCTCCATGTTGGAGCCCTCGGTTCACCCTGCCAGGGTGAACTAATCAGACACAGACACAACCCTGCCGCAGGGTGCGTGGCCTAAGATGGCACTCTATGCCCACTACCATCTCCCTGTGTAGGCAATGCTTGGCCTTTGGCACTGCACCTCAGGCGGATTCGCAGACAAGGCCAGTGCCTTCCCCACAGGAGAGGAGAGGCAACAGGATCCCTGAACACCGCCCGATCACTGGAATGGGGAGCTTTGGGGGATTGTCCCCACTCCTTCCCCGGCAAAACCCCTGCCACCGAAAACGCTGTCACATGTTGGAGGAAGATGGCATCTGACTGCCCGTTTCTCGAGGGAGCTGTTTCTGTGAGTTCCGGGTATGGCGCCTAGTAGCTAGCCCAAGTCTACCCTATGGACAGGTGGTCAAGGAGATGCTGTCCCCTTGGGACCAGAGGCACATGACAGGCCTGCCTTCTGCCCAGACTCCTTCCTCAGAGTGGAGCACGCGTCCCTGCCCTAGTCGTCCCCTCACGTCTCCTTAGGAACCAGGCTTTGTCTCTCCGCACAGAGGGCAGGTGACACTTGTCTTGCCACCGGCCTGCTCTTCCTGCCATGGCAGGCTACCCTGCTTCCCGTCCTTTTCCCGACCACAAGGCCAACAGCTCCTTCTCTTCTCTGAGGGCGGCGTGCTGCACGTTCCCCAGACTTGCTCCTGGGGAGTGCAGTGACAGACGTGTGCAACCACGCTTCTTTCTCAGATCTCAAATACACAACATAACCCTACACCTAAAGGATTTGGAGAAAGAACAACAAGGAAAGCCTAAACCCAGCAGGAGAAGAGGAATAATAAAGATCAGAGCAGAAATCAATGAAATAGAAACAAACAAACAAAAAGCACAAAAAACCAACAACAACAAAAAAAACCAATAGAACCAATCAACAAAACTAGGAGCTGGTTCTTTGAAAGAATTAATAAGATTGATAAACCCCTTTCCAGACTTATCAAAAAGAAAAGTGAAAGAACCCCAATAAGTAAAATCATGAGTGAAAGAGGAGAGATCACAACCAACACCAAAGAAATACAAACAATTATAAGAACATACGATGAGCAACTCTACGCCAACAAATTCAACAATCTGGAAGAAATGGATACATTCCTAGAGACATATAAACTGCCACAACTGAGCCAGGAAGAAATAGCAAACCTGAACAGATCCATAACCAGTACGGAGATTGAAACAGTCATTAAAAATCTCCAAACAAACAAAAGGCCCCGGGCCAGATGGCTTCCCAGGGGAATTCTACCAAACATTTAAAGAAGAATTAATTCCTATTCTCATGATACTGTTCCAAAAAAAATAGAAATGGAAGGAAAACTCCCAAACACTTTTTTTTTCTGAGGCCAGCATCACCTTGATCCCAAAACCAGACAAGGATCCCATCAAAAAAGAGAACTACAGACCAATATCCTTGATGAACACAGATGCCAAAATTCTCACCAAAATACTAGCCAATAAGATTCAACAGTACATTAAAAGGATTATTCACCACGACCAACTGGGATTTATTCCAGGGCTACAAGGTTGGTTCAACATCTGCAAATCAATCAGTGTGATACAACACATCAATAAAAGAAAGAACAAGAACCATATGATACTCTCCATAGATGCTGAAAAAGCATATGGCAAAGTGCAGTATCACTTCCTGATTAAAACTCTTCAAAGTGGGGGCGCCTGGGTGGCTCAGTGGGTTAAGCCTCTACCTTCAGCTCAGGTCATGATCCCAGGGGCCTGGGATCGAGTCCTGCATTGGGCTTTCCGCTCAGCAGGGAGCTTGCTTCTCCTCATCTCTCTCTCTGTCTGTCTCTCTGCCTATTTGTGATCTCTCTCTCTGTCAAATAAATAAATAAAATCTTTTAAAAAAAACAACGCTTCAAAGTGTAGGGATAGAGGGCACATATTATCAATATTATCAAAGCCATCTATGAAAAACCCACTGCAAATATCATTCTCAATGGAGAAAAACTGAATACTTTTCCGCTGAGGTCAGGAACACGGCAGGGATGTCCGTTATCACCACTGGTATTCAACATCGTACTAGAAGTCCTAGCCTCAGCAATCAGACAACAAAAAGAAATTAAAGGCATCCAAATTTCGCCAAAGTGGCAGAAGAGAAGTCAAACTATCCCTGTTTGCAGATGATATAATACTGTATGTGGAAAACTTAAAGGACTCCACTCCAAATCTGCTATAACTTGTATAGAAATTCTGTAAAGTTTCAGGATATAAATCAATGAACAGAAATTGGTTGCATTTTTTTTATATACCAACAAGACTGAAGAAATAGAAATTAAGGAGTGAATCCCATTTACAATTGCACCCAAAACCCTAAGATACCTAGGAATAAACCTAACAAAGAATCTGTACTCAGAAAACTCTAAAGTACTCATGAAAGAAATTGAAGAAGACACAAAGAAATGGAAAAATGTTCCATGCTCCTTTATTGGAAGAACAAATATTGTGAAAATGTCTATGCTACCTAAAGCAATCTACACATTTAATGCAATCCCTATCAAAATCCCATTCATTTTTTTTCAAAGAAATGGGACAAATCATCCTAAAATATATATGGAACCAGAAAATACCTCGAATAGCCAGAGGAATATTGAAAAAGAAAGCCAAAGTTGTTGGCATCACAATTCCAGACTTCAAGCTCTATTACAAAGTTGTCATCATCAAGATAGTAGGGAACTGTCCCCAAAACAGACATAGATCAATGGAACAGAATAGAGAGCCCAGAAATACACCCTCAACTCTATGGTCAACTAATCTTCAACAAAGCAGGAAGGAATGTCCTATGGAAAAAAGACAGCCTCTTCAACAAATGGTGTTGGGAAAATTGAACAGCCACATGCAGAAAAATGAAATTGGACCATTTCCTTACACCACACATGAAAATAGGCTGGAAATGGATAAAGAAGCATAATGTGAGAAAGGAATCCATCAAAATCCTTGAGGAGAGAACAGGTAGCAACCTCTTTGACCTCAGCAGCAGCAACTTCTCCCTAGGAACATCGCCAAAGGCAAGGGAAGCAAGGGCAAGAATGAACTACTGGGATTTCATCAGATCAAAAAGCTTTTGCACAGCAAAGGAAACAGTTAACAAAGCCAAAAGATGACTGTCAGAAGTTATCTGGGAGAAGATATTTGCAAATGACATACCAGAAAAAGGGCCAGTATCTATCCAAAATCTATAAAGAGCTTATCAAACTCAACACCCTAAGACCAAATAATCGAATGAAAAAATGGACAGAGGACATGAACAGACATTTCTGCAAAGAATACATCCAAATGGCCAACAGACACATGAAAAAATGCTCCACATCACTCGGCATCAGGGAAATACAAATCAAAACCAGAATGAGATACCACCTCACACCTTTCAGAATGGCTAAAATGAACAGGTCAGTCAATGACAGATGCTGGGGAGGATGTGGAGAAAGGGCAACCCTCCTGCACTCACTGTACGTGGGAATGCAAGCTGGTGCAACCACTCTGGAAAACAGCATGGAGGTGCCTCAAAAAGCTGAAAATAGAACAACCCTATGACCCAGTGATTGTAGTACTGGATATATATCCTAAAGATACAAACGTGGCATTCTGAAGGGGCACATGCACCCAAATGTTTATAGCAGCAATGTCCACAATAGTTAAACTATGGAAAGAACCTAAATGTCCTTCAACAGATCAATCAATAAATAAGATGTGGTATATATGTACAATGGGATACTGTGCAGCCATCAAAAGAAATGAAATCCTGCTATTTGTGATGACATGGATGGAACTAGAGGGTATTATGCTTGGCGAAATAAATCAATCTGAGAAAGACAACTATCATATGATCTCCCTGATATGATGAAGTGGAGATGCAACATAGGCGATTGAGGGCATAAGAAAAGAAAAATAAAAGAAGATGGGATTGGGACGGAGACAAACCATAAAAGACTGAATCTCACAAAATAGACTGAGGGTTGCTGGGGGGAGGTGTGTTGGGAGAGGATGGTGGGGGTATGGACATTGGGGAGGGCAGGTGCTATGGTGAGTGATGGTGAGTGCTGTGAAATGTGTAAACCTGGTGATTCACAGACCTGTACCCCTAGGGATAAAAACACATTATATGTTTATAAAAAATTTTAAAAAATAATTTAAAAAATCCATTAAAGAAAAAACACATATTGCAAGCCCAGAGCTAATCTCATATTCAATCAAAAAAGTTTGAAAGTTTTCCCCTTAAAGATCAGAAAAAAGACAAGTGTGTCCACTTTCACTACTCTCATTTGACATAGTACTGGATGTCCTAGCCAGAGAAACAAGGAACACAAAGAAATAAAAGACTCCAAAAAAAAAAAAAAGGAAGAAGTAAAATTTTCTTTTTTTGGATAACATGAACTTACAAGTAAAAAAATCCTAAAAACTTCACAAAAAATTTTGAATAAACAAATGTAATAAAACTGCCAAATACAAGATCAATATATAAAAGACAAGAATTTCGTTTTGTTTCGTTTTTTTTAAATAGTTTTTCATGTCATCCTTGCTCAGTGATCACGCTAATCTTCTCTGCATCATTCCAATTTTAGTATATGTGCTGCCAAAGTAAGCACAAGACAGGAGCATTTTAACACTCTGATGATGAACTATCTGAAAAAATAAAGAGAACAATCTAATTCACAATAGCATCAAAAATAATAAAATACTTAGGAAAAGTATTATTAGTTAAAGAAGATGAAAGATCTGTACCCCATAAACTATGACATTGATAAAGCAATTGAAGGAGACATAAATGGAAAGATAGCTCATTTATGAATGGTAAGAATTAACATTGTTAAAATGTCCATACTACCGAAAACCATCTGTAAATTCAATTCCTATCAAAAATCCAATGTTAGGGGCGCCTGGGTGGCTCAGTGGGTTAAGCCGCTGCCTTCAGCTCAGGTCATGATCCCAGGGTCCTGGGATCGAGCCCTGCATCAGGCTCTCAGCTCAGCAGGAAGCTGCTACCTCTTATCTCTCTGCCTGCCTCTCTGCCTGCTTGTCATCTCTCTCTGTCAAATAAATAAATAAAAAATCTTTTTAAAAAATCCAATATTTTTTTTTACAGAAGTAAGTAAAGAATCCTAAAATTTATATGAGACCATAAAAGACAACAAATAATTAAAGCAGTTCTGAGAAAGAATGAAGAAGCGAAATTACACTTCTTGATTTGAAACTATACTACAAAGCCCTCATGCCCAAACCAATAAAGTATACTGGCATAAAAATAGACCAATAAACAAGTAGAACAGATTGAGAGTCCAGAAATAAATCCTTTCATACAGTCACCTAATATTTGACAGGGGCCAACATATATAATGTGTAAAAATAGTCTGTTCAATAAATGATATTTAAAACTGAATAGTCACATAAAGCAGCATGAAACTGGAACCTTATATCACTCATAAATCTTAACTTGAAATAGATTAAAGACTTAAATGTGATGCATGAAACTAAATTTCCTAAAGGAAAACATAGGAAAAATTCTCCTTGACATTGGTCTTGCCAATAGTTTTTTGGATACCAGGCCAAAAACACAAGCAAAAGAAGCAAAAATAAATAAATGGTATTACATCAAACTAAAGTTCCTGCATTGCCAAAAAAAAAAAAAAAAGGGAATGAAAACACAATCCACAGAATGGAAGAAAATACTTACAAATCTTATATCTGAAAAGAGGTTAATAACCAACAGATACAAATAGAAAAAAATATATAATTAAAAAAATAGCAAAAGGATCTCAATAGACTTTTTTTTCTAAAAAGTTATATAAATGACCAACAGGAGCATTAAAAAGTGCTCAACGTAAAAACTCAGGGCAAAGTCATTATGTTGTTGTTGTTGTTGTTTACCTCTGAAAAACACAACAAGATATGACTACCTATTAGAATATATACTACCAAAAAATTAAAACTAACAAATTTTGGTAAATATTGGGGAAAATGGGGAACCTTTGCACTGTGATAGGGATATAAATTTGTATGGAAAACAGTATGGAGATTATTCATATTATTAAAAGTAAAATTACCATATGATTCAGTAATCCCACCTCTAGGTATATATCTAAAGGAAACGAAGTCACTATTCGAAGACATATCTGCACTCTTATGTTCATTATAAAATTATTAACTCTAAGCAAGACATGGAAATAACTTCAGTATCCATTAATGGATGAATGAATAAAATAAGTATGGTAAATATATACTATGGAATACTACTTAACCATGAAAAATTAAGAAATACTGCCATTTACAACAGCATGGATGGATCTTGAAGGTATTATACTAAGTGAAATATTTCAAAGATTTTATATATTTTTTTAATTTATGTATTATGATATCCCTTACATACAGAATCTGAAGAAAAAGCAAACTAATGGAAACTTAGAGTTGAGTTGACAAGAGGTGAACCTGGGGTGGAATAAGGTGGTCAAAGGGTACAAACTTGCAACTATAATATGAAAAAGTTCTGGGGATCTAATGTACTACAGGATGATCATAGTTAATAATATATACATACATTTTTATTGTGCTTCCCTTTATTAAACTTTGCATATATCACATTCTTACAAGTTGAAAGTTTATAGCAATCTTGTATAAAATAGGTCTGCTGCCACCATTTTTCTAACAACATTTGTTCATTGTGTGTCTCTCTGTCACATGTTGGTAATTCTTGCAATATTTCAAGTTTTTTCATTATTATTGTATTTGTTATGGTGATCAGTGATCAGTAACTATGACCCACTGAAAACTCAGAACTAGTTTACTTAAGGTATATACATTGTTTTTCCTTAAAGACATAATGCTTTTGAACAGTACAGTATAGTGTTTATTTTTTATATGCACTGGGAAACATAATTTTTTATTTGCACTGGGAAACCAAAAATAATAATCATAATTTGACTTAGTTTATTGAGATGATCACTTTATTGAGGCGGTCTGGAACAAAACCCACAAGACCTCTGAAGTTTATCTCTACTGTACTATATACATAAAAGTTGCTAAGAGAGTAGATCTTAAAATTCCTTACCATACATGCATAAAAAACAGTGGCAACTATATGAGATAGTAGATGTATTAACATTTTTATGTAGATTATATTGCAATACAGATGTATGCCCATTTATCAAATTGTACAAAATTTACACAATGTTAAAAGTTTGCAATGTTATAAGAAATCATTTCTTATATTTACAAATTATAATATGTCGATTATTTTTCAATAAAGCTGGAAAAAACTTTTTGTAGAATTAATCTATTTTTCAAAAAACGAAGTAAGGAAGTAGAAACTGCAACTAACTCTGAAATAATAGAATATAAAATCCATTTTAGTTATATACACTGTGACAAAAACTATTACTTAGTTTACAATGAAGGAGTACTTAGGAAGCATGAAGGATGGTCTATAAATAAGGCTGAAAGAGCTCAGTTTTAAGGTTTAAATTTAAAATCTTCTTTTGAAATACTCAACTGACCACCTATTTTTCCAAACATAAATGTCTTAACTGCATGAATTTATTTCATACAACTCTATAATCTAGTTTCATAAGAAAGCAGCATGCAAATCTTGAATAAGACAGACTTGCTTAAGTTTCTTTGTGTTCAACAGTAAAGGATACTTCCCTAAAAAGAAGAAAAATCAGCATATTTATTATGATAATTATTATTCATAATGAGATTCATATTGAATTAGGGAATATATATCCTCAGAGGGGGTAAAGTAAAATGAAATTTATTTTGGTAAATGTGTCTATGAATAGTCAATACAATGCCTCAATATAAATGAATATTATCATTTTGAACAATTTAATTACTATTATTAGAATTATTATAAGTATAAAAATAGCTATCATTTTAGCATGGAATATGAGACTCTCAGGCTCCATGCTTCATTACATCCACACAACAACTCTGCATAATAAGTATTATCATCACCATTTCATGGGTGAAAAAACTGAGGCTAACACATTTAGATAACTGGTTTATGATTACATGGCTAGTAAAGATGCATCACACTAATTTAGGCTTTGTGATTTCAGAATTGTACTCTTTCCACTGCACATTCTATTACTCTGTAAATACTTGGCTTGTTTTCATTTAGTTCTTTAATTTTATTCATGTGGTGATGGCTTAAAGCTTCATTTAAAGGAAGCTTAAAAAATTCATTTAACCAAAAGCTCCCAAGAATTAAAAATGTCATGGATCTAATGTAGACATGGATATCATTAGTTAATGGGTAACTATATATTTTCCACTCTAGTGAGATAACAATCAGAGTATTTTTCTAAGTTTTAGTCTCTGAGTGTTCAAAAGGACTTTGTTAAAATAGAAATATTTAGACAAAGGTGATCAAAAGTCTGGATCAGGTCACCTTAAGATAAATATTAGGAAACTGAGGAAACAAATGGAGATTTGAACACTGAGCTATGATATAATGAATGGTTTAAAGTATTTAGTAGAGCATAGAAAAGCCCTTTAAAGCCTGGTCTTAGCCTAGCATTGCAGCTTCTGGGATATCTGTCTATCTATCATCTATCTATCTATCTATCTATCTAGATATAAATTTGAAAACTTTTTCAACTTAAAGATTTTGAGAAATAGAACATAATTAGCACCATAGAAGATCTGTTTATGATAACAACCTAGCCTCTCCTCCCAGTTTGTTAATATTCTCTCTTATTTAATGTAACATTGTGTAAATATACCACTACTGATCTGCCGTTATGAATGAAATAACTATAATCATCTGTTTGCATATCCTGGTGAAAATATTCATTTAGTTCCATGTTGTATTTCTAGGAATGGACCAAATTTTTTTTTTAATTTTTAAGTTTTCTAAATATTGTCCAACTTACCTCATATGTTTTTATTATGTGCACTGTCATTCCTTCACATTCTTGCAAGAGATTTTCACTGTTGCCCAATATGGTAAGTGTGTAATAGTATGTCATTCTAGGTTTTAATTTATTTTTAATTTAATTTAATTTAATTCCAGATTCATAATAAAGATAAACAGTTTTTGTATATGAGTGGACATTTGGATTACCCTTTCTGTAAAGTACATGCTCAAATCTTTTGATATCTTAACATTGTGTCATACTGACTTCTTTAATAGTAGATTTTCTGAATGAACTTTTAGCTGTGTAGGTCTTCTCTATTTTATTTTGAACTTGTTTTCATTTCAAAATCTTTATATTTATTTTCATAATCTGCTTTTATTTTGCTTTGTCTATTATCTATCTATCTATCTATCTATCTATCTATTTATTTATTTACAAGCAAGAGAGAGTGAGCAAGTGAGAGTGCAGGGAGGGATAGAAAAAGAAGGGAAAAGAATCTTAAGCAGGCTCCAGGCTCAGCACAGAGCCCAACTCTGGGCTCTATTTCACAACCCTGACATCATGACCTGAGCCAAAATGAAAGAAATAAAAATAAAATTAAGGTGTTAAAAAAAAAGGAAAAAGAATTGGAGGTTTAATTAAGTGAGCCACCCAGGCACCCCTGTGGTATCTTAAATTAGCTGTCATATCTTTAAAGTTCTAGAGTATCCATTTAATTCATTTATAAAATCTTTCTCAATATCATTTTTAGTTTCAGTTTTTTGTTCAATTTGCTTCCCCTCTCATTTCTTTGAGCAGAGTAATCAAGCCATTTTACAATCTTTATTGATCATTTTAACATCATACTTAATCCCATTTTGTCTATCAAATCTTGTTAATGGTTTTTCTTTGTGTGCTTTGTTACATTTTGCTATGTTCAAGACATTATATTTGAAACTCTTATTGAGTAGGGATAATTAAGAGCTATAATAATGGTATGGTCCCCCTTGGCTGGATTTTCTCTTATATCTGTGACTCTACAAGACAATCATATTCCAAATTCAGTGATTGACTTTCTCAGTTTACACAGAAGGCAAGGTAGGCTATAGTCTTATTTCTGCTTCTCCTTGTGCTTTGGGGATCTCAACTTAAATTTGGGTTGTACCAAAGTTTTCAAATTTGATTGCTGCTGGATTTTGAATTTTGTTTCTCTAGTATCAAGTGTCTATTAAAAACACAGCTCAGTGTGTTTTAGCAGTTTCAAATGCTCTCATAGCTAAAATGGCTTCAGGCATATATCTCTAGACTCTCATTGTGTTTCGTATTTTGGCCCAGTAATCCCTCACTTATTTTTATAATCATTCTGATATTTTTAACTTTAAAAGCTATTTTGTCGGGATTTTTAAGTTGCCTAAAGTAGCAGTTTTTAGATCACCATTACTAGAAGCAACAACAAATATACATGAAAATATCTGCAGTAGTTTATCACATCTTTATGGCTTTGAACTTCCATAAGCCAAGGCATCCTTCTCTAATCACTTAGGCAAACTCCAGTTTACCCTTTAAAACAACACAAGAATTGCTTCATTTAAGAACATGTTCAGGGATGACTCTTCCCCACTGTTCTTACCAACATTCCCACACACTCTTTGCTACCCACACCTTGTTTATGAACTTTCATTAGGTATATCAGCGTCTCCAGAATTTTGCTCTATTGTATATTTGTCCTTTAGAGCTTTAATTAAATATGAATTCCATAGAAAGTCTGTCCCTTTTCTTTCAAACCTGGGTTAGTTATTTCTTCTCATTCTTTGTCAGAAGCTACTTTATTAGAGAAACTTACAGCTGTGTTGTGACTTTGGAGCCTTTACAGTTTTTTGACTGGAAAAATCACCCATCCCTGAGGTTTTTACGCAGCTTCCTAGCTGATATTATTCAGAAATCTGTTCAAAACAGACTTTTTCAGGGAGGCCCTTTCGGACCACTCAGTTACACAACCTCTTCTCAACCACTGCTCTTTTTAAAATGTGCTTATTTATTTCAAATATGCATCACTATTGAAGAAAAACCAGTACGATTTTTTTCTTTTTAAAGTTGGCTTACCTATTATCTATCTCTCCCATTAAAATGATTCCTCTGGGCTGGGGTTTTGTTGTGCTCATCTTAGGCCAGGCACTCAATAAATTGTCTCTGAATGATTGAATTGTTTGACTCCCTTGCTAGATTCTCAACTTCATGAGGCCAAGGATTGTTTTATTCAGTCCTTCTTTATCCTCAATGTCTGTTATATTGCAGTCACTTACGTGACTAATGGGAAAAATCACAGAAAGAAAGAGTTAAAACTACAGAAAAACCCCGTAGGTTCAATAACACAAAGCTTTCTAAAACTATTTAGCCCAAGACTTGAATACTGGCTGCACTTTTGATTTTTTTTTAATGGTATTGAATTTAGTTTAAATGGAAATACTTGAATGGTAGAATAATAAAAAAAAATTATAAAAGCAACTTGCTCCTTAAAGTAAGAATTATATAGGGCATCTCTTCTAGAAGCAAAATTTTCAAATGTCAAACATCTGAAAGCATAGAAGGAGAAGTAAGAGTGTGAATTGTACTTCAATGCTCTTTTCTTTATATTCAGCAAACAGCTTCATTCACACCTTTCCAATTTTTTCAACTCTTTTGACAAAGCCTTCAGAGGAGTTACTGCTGATGACCACCATCACAGCCTGACAGGAGAAATTTTATAAAGAAAAATAATAGCATGTTTTTCCCAAATTGTTAAGGATATGGTGAAGCTCTGTCGGATTCAAAGGAGGAATGTGCAATTCCATGCTATATATAATAATAACTTATTTTAATAGTGGCTTTGCAATTTTTCAGACATACCCATTTACTGAAACCACTATGAAATAAACAAAAACAAACAAATTAACAGGGGTTCGAGACAGGAATTATCTAATCTAAAAATAGCACATGTTCACAGAATACACAACACATATCCCAAGTACTACTATAGGTTTCAAGTAATATTCAAAACAATAGTAAACATGATTCAGACCCTACCAGTCAAATCACAAATGGGACCTTAACTGTAAATCCTTATCTTTAGATCAAAGCGGGTTATTGGGTGCTGAAGATACATTATAGAACTAATATGTTATAGAACTCCTCTGAAATGAGTCATTTATTCCATCACTTTTCCTGCACAGCTGCTGACCCATGTTTTGGTTCCTGGAAATAGCTGCTACCCTGTCATACTTCTTAAAAGCACATAGATTGATGACTCTACTCATTCCTCCATTCCTCTGTGACTGTCACTGTGTTAAAATGTGGAGTCAGCTGACTCACTTGTGGTGGTAATAAAGTAGATGAGTTTTCAAAGTATTTTGTTATTTCTAAAAATGCAAAAACTAAATTACATTGAAATCATAAGGGGTGTTTCAGGAAGAGCTGTAGGATGTGGTTTCTTGTGTAATCCACAGAGATTAGCTCCAACACATATTTAAACTCTCCTCTAGGAGCAACCTTACTGGTAAAACAAGAAGATAAACAGATGTATACACACCCTGGCACAAAATTATCACTTATGTTTGGCTTCCTAGTCTCCTCGTGTTACTTATTTATCTTAACTTCTCTCTGAAATCAGGGAACACAGAATCTCAATCAGTTGACATTTTTCTACTGAATTACCTACCCAATAGTCTGATCATACCCCTAAGACTTTTTTAAATTATTTCACTCATAATCCCAAATCTGCTTTGTTTCCTCGTCTTAGTACACTGTAATTTGATTTCAAAATGAGGACAGTTGTCAGTAATGCCACATTCATTAATCTATTTTACAATTCCATGTACTTAGAACTATGAAAATATGTTAATAACATCCATTCCAATAAGCCACCCTAAATTTATTATCATGAAACAAGACCTCAAGAAAGAGAATTCAAAATCATCCATGTATTTGCAGTTTATTGCAATAAAGCCTTTATCAATAGACTTCCCTGTGCACATGGTGGTCAAATTGCTGGTGAAAACCAGCCAGATCTATTACAAGCTTTCTCATGGCTTCTAGGTAACCCAAGTGAGCCTTTATTGATACTCGGAAGGGATAAAGCAGGGAAGGGATAAACAGTGATGTAAGAATTGGCTAGACAAAAGTAATGACTCTCATTACAAAGTGAGTATTTTAAAGCAAAAAAGCCTGTTGGGAATATTGTTTTATAAAATAGTGGGGGTTTTTTTATTAACTTTTTAAAATTCAATTAGTTAACATATAGTGTACCATTAGTTTCAAATGTAGATTTCGGTTATTCATCCATAGCATATAATAGCTAATGCTCAGTACTTACTGTGATAGCTTCTTGAAAGCACAATTTTAACCCACTGAGCCACCCAGGCGCCCTTGAAAGCAGAATTTTAGATCATATTTTCTGATTACTTCCATGTAGTACAACACTTTCCTGCTAGCCACCTTCAAAACATACTGTTTGTTAGAGAGTTTCTTTAATAATAAATAAATAGGGATTTATTTAAATTTATAAATATATAAAATAAATAGGAATTTATTTAAATTTATTTAAATAGTGCACACTGTTTCATTGTTCATAAATAAGGTGATGATATTATAGCCATTAGTTGGTAGCACTGACATATCACTTTCTTTTTACTTCTCAGTGCATTCTCTTGCACAAAATAGATATATATTTTAAAAGAATCTGAATCTGTGGCAAACTTTAAAAAAAAAACCTATACAAGGTCTTTTCTGGTTCCATATAAATTTTAAAATTATTTGTTCCATTTCTTTGAAAAAGATGGATGGTACTTTGATAGGAATTGCATTAAATGTGTAGATTGCTTTAGGTAGCATAGACATTTTCACAATATTTATTCTTCCAATCCAGGAGCATGGAAGATTTTTCCATTTCTTTGTGTCTTCCTCAATTTCTTTCACGAGTACTTTATAGTTTTCTGAGTATAGATTCTGTGTCTCTTTTGTTAGGTTTATTCCTAGGTATCTTATGGCTTTGGGTGCAATTGTAAATGGGATTGACTCCTTAATTTCTCTTTCTTCTGTCTTGCTGTTGGTGTAGAGAAATGCAACTGATTTCTGTGCATTGATTTTATATCCTGACACGTTACTGAATTCCTGTATAAGTTCTAGCAGTTTTGGAGTGGAGTCTTTTGGGTTTTCCACATATAGTATCATATCATCTGCGAAGAGTGATAATTTGACTTCTTCTTTGCCGATTTGGATGCCTTTAATTTCCTTTTGTTGTCTGATTGCTGAGGCTAGGACCTCTAGTACTATGTTGAATAGCAGTGGTGATAATGGACATCCCTGCCGTGTTCCTGACCTTAGTGGAAAAGCTTTCAGTTTTTCTCCATTGAGAATGATATTTGCGGTGGGTTTTTCATAGATGGCTTTGATGATATTGAGGTATGTGCCCTCTATCCCTACACTTTGAAGAGTTTTGGTCAGGAAGGGATGCTGTACTTTGTCAAATGCTTTTTCAGCATCTATTGAGAGTATCATACGGTTCTTGTTCTTTCTTTTATTGATGTGTTCTATCACATTGACTGATTTGTGGATGTTGAACCAACCTTGCAGCCCTGGAATAAATCCCACCTGGTCATGGTGAATAATCTTTTTAATGTACTGTTGAATCCTATTGGCTAGTATTTTGGTGAGAATTTTCGCATCTGTGTTCATCAAGGATATTGGTCTGTAGTTCTCTTTTTTGGTGGGATCCTTGTCTGGTTTTGGGATCAAGGTGATGCTGGCCTCATAAAATGAGTTTGGAAGTTTTCCTTCCATTTCTATTTTTTGGAACAGTTTCAGGAGAATAGGAATTAGTTCTTCTTTAAATGTTTGGTAGAATTCCCCCGGGAAGCCGTCTGCCCCTGGCCTTTTGTTTGTTTGGAGATTTTTAATGACTGTTTCAATCTCCTTACTGGTTATGGGTCTGTTCATGCTTTCTATTTCTTCCTGGCTCAGTTGGGGTAGTTTATATGTTTCTAGGAATGCATCCATTTCTTCCAGATTGCCAATAAAGGCGTAGAGTTGCTCATAGTATGTTCTTGTAATAGTTTGTATTTCTTTGGTGTTAGTTGTGATCTCTCCTCTTTCATTCATGATTTTATTTATTTGGGTCCTTTCTCTTTTCTTTTTGATAAGTCGGGCCAGGGGTTTATCAATTTTATTAATTCTTTCAAAGAACCAGCTCCTAGTTTCGTTGATTTGTTCTATTGTTTTTTTTTTGTTTCTATTTCATTGATTTCTGCTCTGATCTTTATGATTTCTCTTCTCCTGCTGGGCTTAGGGTTTCTTTCTTGTTCTTTCTCCAGCTCCTTTAGGTGTAGGGTTAGGTTGTGTACCTGAGACCTTTCTTGTTTCTTGAGAAAGGCTTGTACCGCTATATATTTTCCTCTCAGGACTGCCTTTGTTGTGTCCCACAGATTTTGAACCGTTGTATTTTCATTATCATTTGTTTCCATGATTTTTTTCAATTCTTCTTTAATGTCCCGGTTGACCCATTCATTCTTTAGAAGGATGCTGTTTAGTCTCCATGTGTTTGGATTCTTTTCAAACTTCCTTTTGTGGTTGAGTTCTAGCTTTAGAGCATTGTGGTCTGAATATATGCAGGGAATGATCCCAATCTTTTGATACCGGTTGAGTCCTGATGTAGGACCGAGGATGTGATCTATTCTGGAGAATGTCCCATGTGCACTAGAGAAGAATGTGTATTCTGTTGCTTTGGGATGAAATGTTCTGAATATATCTGTGATGGCCATCTGGTCCAGTGTGTCGTTTAAGGCCTTTATTTCCTTGGTGATCTTTTGCTTGGATGATCTGTCCATTTCAGTGAGGGGAATAGCCAAAGGGATATTGAAAAAGAAAGCCAACGTTGGTGGCATCACAATTCCAGACTTCAAGCTCTATTACAAAGCTGTCATCATCAAGACAGCATGGTACTGGCACAAAAACAGACACACAGATCAATGGAACAGAATAGAGAGCCCAGAAATAGACGCTCAACTCTATGGTCAACTAATCTTCGACAAAGCAGGAAAGAATGTCCAATGGAAAAAAGACAGCCTCTTCAATAAATGGTGCTGGGAAAATTGGGCAGCCACATGCAGAAAAATGAAATTGGACCATTTCCTTACACCA